>NC_056674.1:40025000-40202500 GCF_018350195.1 Panthera tigris | reverse complement strand
TAAAAGAAAACCTCAAATGTATATGGTTTGCATTCAACATCCATCCCGATCACTAACTGATGTAATATTATCACAATGGATTTTTGATACGTTGTGTATGAGGTTACCTACCATTTCAGACACTAATGACCCAAGGTTAAAAGTAATCCAGGGAGACTGTGTGATAACATCTATTCCTTCTCCCTCCATTGGCAGAAATCTTTCACAGATTATGCTATCCATATTTAACTTCTTGGCCAAAGGATGGAAACCTACATAGCATTTCCTGACATATTTATAACAAATCTACCACCATCTCTTCTAGTCTTAGAAATATTCATTAAGACAGATTTAATGTCTTTGCAGCTTGTGTGATCAAGGCAGTACATAGGTTGATGAGACATTATCTTTATTCCACAAATATTTTTCCAGGGCTTACCAAGGGCTATAAATAAACTGATTATATATCCCATTATTTGGGGGGAACTAAAAGTACCAGAGAGAAACCCACATGTTATCATCCTACTACAAGGCAATGCAGCTCAAGATTTGAGGGAAGTGTTGCTTAGCAGTATGAGGGGCACAGGGACGCCCTCGGGAGGTATATTAGATATGGAAATAGTGACAGGCAGTGATTTAGCATGTCATGTTGAGGTTAAGTTGGCTTGTAACAGTTGGACTGCAAGGTTCTCCATCAAATTTTTGATCTTCTCATAAACTTACCTCTTTTGCATTTTTCCTTGATCCCAGACTTCCTCTTTTACATGAACTAGCTATTTTACAACATGGGCCTCATATAACCAGGTAAACTCAAGTACACATATCTCCACAAATCCATTATGAGAAATGGAAAACATGACATGATTATGGTGAATGAAAAATCTTCTTATATGAACAAATCTCTAGTTAACTGAGGTTTTGTTTTATTTCCTCTTTATTTCCCTATCACCTGTCCTCCTCCCTGGCCTCTGTAAACATTAATTTGTCTTTCCATCTATAGTACAATTTTGAATTAAAATCTGTACTAATGAAAATTCCCTAATGTGCTTTTCATTTCTTATGAACTTCTAGCAATGTTGTGAAGGGCATCTTTCACATAAGTTGTAATTTTGTGAACATGTAGCATATGTTCTGTTGTATTTGATGTTTTATATATAATATGTAATACACACACACACACACATATATATATATGTATATACACATACATATATCTATATCTATATGTATGGATATAGATACAGATGTAGATAGATATATATAAAACAAACTCTGCAGGTACAGGAGAGCAGGGTGCTATATAAAGTGGTAGGAATTTTTGGGGCGCCAGGGTGGCTCAGTGGGTTAAGGGTCCGACTTCAGCTCAGCTCATGATCTTACAGTTCATGTGTTCGAGCCCTGTGTCAGGCTCTGTGCTGACAGCTTAGAGCTTGGAGCCTGCTTTGGATTCTGTGTCTCCCTCTGTCTGCCCCTCCCTCACTCACACTCTATCTCTGTCTCTGTCTCTGTCTCTCTCTCAAAAGTAAATACACATTAAAAAAATAATGAAATAAAGTGGTAGGAATTTCAAAGATGGCAAAAATGGTGGTGGTCATAGCAACTAACATTACTTAAGGGCTTATTTCGGGCCAGACACTGTAGTAAGCACTTAGAAAATATTACTTATTGACTTTCACAATAATAATCTTTTAAGGTAACTATTACTTTTAATCATCCTTTTATAAGTAAGGAAACTAATGAAGAGAGTGGCTAAGCACACTTTCCAAGGTGCTAAATTTCAGAGCTGGCATTGATCCAGGGTCTATGTGATCCCAAGGCCTGATGATCTGATCCTGCTGTAATATTACTCCTATCAACTATTTCCGTATTGAGTAAAATGGATGAGAAACAGGAAGAGCAAACAAAATATTTGTCTCTGGCAATACACCTAAGCTGCCTGCTTATGCGCATCTTGGTTACATGTAGAAACCAAACTGAAGATTTTTTCTCTACCACATCTCAACCTCAGGAAAGAAAAGTTGACCTTCTCCCAGTCGTTGCTCCATTACTGGCCCTTACTTTCCTTTCCTGGTTCATCATTCCTTCTTGGATGCCATATCTTCTTGTTCCCTTCTACGCCCCATTGTCACATGACTGAATAGGTACTCTTTGTACTCTGGTTGTCTTCAGTCTCGCACTCTCCACTGACCAGGAATGGCCCTCCTTTGCCCTGCAGACGATGTTAATAATATGCAGGACTGATGGCTGGATTTAGACGATATAAAAATAGCACCAGTTTCCATTCTCTTCTTTGTATTTTTTTAAATATACCTGAAATCCTTATTCTGAAACATTTAAAATATACCTACATGCACAGAACAAATCCAACTTGGCTTGATATGTGAATAAATGAAAGGGTGTGCCACGTCTTACAATAACAAGAAAACCTGTCACTGCTGTAATCGCTCTTCGGATCTAAGGAGCAAATGACCTCTTTAAGTAAAGCTGCAGATTCCCCAAAGCGAAGCACTCCCGTGGGAGAGCAGTCATCAAATTCCCTGAAGTGACATCTCCATAGATCCGCCAATGTGTGAGGGCGACAAGCCATTTAATTACTGAATAGGCTCTCCTTCCCTGAGGTCCCTTTGTGAAATTGTATGAAACAATTCTCTTCAAATTTATTCCTGAAATGTGTCATCACTGCACATCTTTTCATTATTTTCAGATAAGCAGAGAGATGGATTCTTTTCCAAATGTATTTATTTGGGTGAGATTTTTTTTTTCTTTTTTCTTCCTTCCTTCCTTCCTTCCTTCCTTCCTTCCTTCCTTCCTTCCTTCCTTCCTTCCTTCCTTCTCCTTCTCCTTCTCCTTCTCCTTCTCCTTCTTCTTCTTCTTCTTCAACTTTGATGCTAGTTGCTTTGAGAAATTAAAAAAAAATGCACCAAGCAATTTTACAACTAAACTTACCTGCCTGTGAGTAAAAGTGTGGTTTTTCTTCAAAACTGAGTATCTGTTTTCCTGTAGCACTTCCTGGTGTTCTAAAGCAGTATCTTTATAATCTTTCCTGTAACTCCTATAAATATTGTCTTATTTGCTTTCCTTCTGATGGTATTTGTGTCCCAACTGTGTTTTCCGGCGACTTTAAGTATTCCACTCAGGACAAAGTTTTTAAAAATCTCTTCATGATTCTTGTGAAAATGAAGTGACTTGGCTTCTCATACCCTTGAAAATACTGCTCTTTGAATGAGTAGGGATTCTTCAATCCCATGCTTGAGTTTGACTAGCCAACTGATGCTAGTAAACTGATGCTAGTAAAACTGGGGATTACACATCCTTATACAAGCACACATATATACTACTGTCCTCAAACCCGGGTGGGGATGCTGGATTGTGAGCCCTCCTCCCTTTGACTTTGCTGGCACAGATCCACAAATCTTACTGCAAGCAGATTTATTTCTCTCATTCTTTTCCAGTCCACCCTATTATTTCAATCTTTATTATTTTTTTCCTCAACAGCTGCAGTTAGTTTCATGACTATGTTTCTTTCATTAAAAGCCTATACTTAACAAAACCTGGGTTTCTCTGTAATTAGAATGTTGCATACAATTTAGAGAAATGCTGTGGTTAAGGCATGTGTCTTTGATAAAGTTTTTTTTTTATTGTAAACTGCTTATTTTGCTTATTTCTTTGAAGAACTTCAAAAATAATTTTCGCAGCACAGCAGGTCAAAAAGAGGATTTCTTCTTAAGGAAATGAGTGAATGTTAAAAGGAGAGAGGGTACACGCTATTGTGTTAATGTCTTTGTTCGTAAAATCTCAAAGGATTTTAGAATTGGTCTTCTCTTCATTTGTCTTGTTTCCTTAAGAAATTCGCCTGTATTTTGCTTGAAGAAGCTGGGAATTTCATTTCTTTAAATTCTTAAAGCATTTTGACAATGATCAGCAGCCTCTTCTGAGTGTCTGTACCGATGTCTTTCTCTGACAGTTAAGGCGTTGTAAGGATAGTATGACACTGGAACATATAGTGGAATCCCATTGATACATCCAGGGATACCCTTCACGTATTGTCAACAGGCTCTATCACTATCTGTGCGCTGAACAAGCATCCGTACAAGCAAGACAAGAGAGCAGTTAAGAGCTGGGACTCTGGGTCTATGGTGCCTGGGTTAAAAACCAGCTCTATTGCTTATCACGGGGGCTTAGGCAAGATATTTAACTTTGTTGGGTCTAGTTTAATTTTTTTTTAAGTTTATTTATTTGTTTTGAGAGAGACAGAGACAGCATGAGTTGGGAGGGGCAGAGAGAGAGAAGAGAGAGAGAAAGAATTCCAAGCAGGCTTCTCACTGTCAGTGCAAAGCCCTATGCAGAGTTCGAACCACACCGCGAGATCATGACCTGAGCAGAAACCAAGAGTCGTCTGCAACCGACTGAGCCACCCAGGCATCCTTGGGTCTAGTTTTCTTATCTGTAAAATGGGAGTCATCAAAATGGAAATGTACCTCAGAAAGTTGTTATAAGGATCACATGAAATAAATACAGGAAAATATTTAGCACAGTGCCTGACACATTATTAATGACAGTTAAGTGATATTATTAGAGCATGCAAACGTATAATAAGCACTCTGTTGTCAAGTTCTGTTTATATGGGGTACACAAACTTGAAAAAGAGCTAACAAAAGATAGAATACTGTAGGGTCAATTTACTGATACCTGATGAAACCTGATGCCATCTTCCATGATTTAGTATTGTCAATGGGGAATTCTCTGGCACTTTGTGAGCCTGTTATGAGACGGGGAAGCAGCACAGATTGTGCAATGATGGTATGTGAACATGAACATTTCACTCATCCTGCTGGTCTCGTCCCTAGTCCACAGCAGCCATTATTAATGGAACAGGGACTCTCTCTTGCAGCATCAGGCACTCTCTCTGCAGAGCCAGGACATAATCTCAGGCTCCTTTTCAACATCCTGTCCCAGATAGCCATGTTGGCAAAACCTCTCTGTGGAACCTGGCCTAGATTATTTTTAAGGTTCCTTCCAGTTTCAAAAGTCTATGAGTCTAAAATTATATTTAGAACTTGAAAATGCAGTTCCAGTTGATCTCACTGGAAAATTATAACACAAGAATCTACTATAATTGCCAGGGAGACATGACTACCACTCCTCAGATCCAAACCCATCAGGCCTGCATTCAAGGACATCTAGGATTGATGGTTTGCTTCTCCGGTGTTCTGCCATATGTATTTTTTTCTCAGAATATTTATAAACAATGAATATTTAACTTCTAGAATAACTTTGCTGATGGAAGCTTTCTGCTTTCTGAAGTAGCACATTACATCTATGGGTAAATATTCCTATTAAAGCATTCTTTCTTGTATTAGACCAAATTTCTATTGCTTCTCAGTGTGATGGCCAGATTAATATCAACTATGATTGAGTTTACTAAAGTAATACGTAAGTGTAGCCAGCTCCTTTATCTGCTCTCGTTTTTCATCACCAAATGAACCATCCACAGGTCTTTAAATATTCTTCCAATGGTACAAATGTTTTAATCCTTTATCATTTCAGTTGCCTTACTATGGGTACCATCTATTGTGCTGATTGGTATTCTCTAAACATTCCATCTCATAGACTCTTATCTATACTTGGTAAGTATCTCCTTTTTTGCCTCATTCTTAAATATATTTATTTGGAAAAGTAATACTGTATCTTAATAAACATCCACCTGGTTTCTTAAAAGAATAATCTACTGTAGTCTCTGGGGACATTTACACAATGTCAATTAAAAACTGATGAAAGCTGTCTGTAAAACACAAGGGTCTAAAGTAGTAAAAGTGTCTAGTATGGGGGCATATTAGCATTGAACAACAGGTAGGCACTTAGCCTTTCTCTCAACTCTAAGGTATTTCTGTATTCAATGCTCACTTGTAGTGAAACACTGTGCTGCCTTAAAATGGGATTCTGGGACCATATATACTCAATTCCTTCCTTCTGTTGGAACCTACCAGTAGAAATAGGGTTATTCATAAATCATAAAAATAATAAATAAGAAGAAACAACAGTGTTGTGTACACATGTTAATAATGACACTACTAGCAGTACTCGACTTCTACTACTGGCACCTCTTAACTTTAAAGACTCTCTGCTCAACACCAAGCTCTATGGTAAGGACTTAACAATGATGTTATAATTTAACTTCTAGATCATTTTGTGAAGTAACTATCATTACTCACCTCTATCATAAAACAAAACAAAAAAGTAAGATACAGATGGAAAATGAGCTTGGAATTTCACCTATAGTTACTGGCATGCAGAGGGAATATTTTGAGCAATTTTTTGATGAGAAAGAGACATTGTGAAAAGTCAACTTAAAAAATATTGGCAAGTACTTGAGGCTGTAATAAAGTTTGGTCTGACTTCAGAGTCAGAGTAGAGCTTCTAGCTGCCACAGTACACTCCTTCTATGCTGTTAGACTACTCAAAACGGCGAAGAGAAGAGATAAAGATAATTTTCAGCCTAAAATCCTGGGGTTACCCAGAAGCTTATGGTGCTTAACTAAGACAGTGAGCTCAGGTAGATTTAGATATTGCTCAACTTTTCAGAGTGTATGCAGCAAAAGTGCCTGAGTCCTTAGAGGAAGCTGAGCTGTTTCATTTATTCTTTGTTCCTTTTGATGATTAACATGTCCCCATCTTTCCATTTCACTGTAAGAAATAACTCCCTGCTCTGTGTTGCCACATAAAGAACTGTGCACGTGTTGTTTAGAAATCTCAAACTTAGTGGATAATCATAGCCACATACATTCATATGTGCCTTCTGTGTAATTATACTGACTTTGTGAGAATTCAGGCTTATTCCAGGAATAGAAGAAAATCCTATGTGCAAAGATATATTTTCCATGCATTCATATTGCAATTTTAATGAGTTTGAAAAAAAAAAGTTTTACTGCTTCAAAGATTGTTAACATGGTTAAACCTAGGACACTTCAAGTGGTGTCAGTAAAGAAACATGCGTCTTTTTCTGTGTGTGTGTGTGTATGTGTGTGTTTATGATTAAAGTATCAGCTTATGTGGCATTTGCATTACTTTCTAAAATAATGTCTTATCTTTCAAAATAAATCACAAGCAGAGACACTCAATGTGTTGATCATTTTGACAATAAATATCTCTGCCACTAACACAGCAAAGTTAGTTTTCCAAAGAAAGGAACCCACGAGAGAAAATTTCCAAGAAGTGCTCTAAGGTTTCTTAGGTTCACTGGATTCTCTGGACCAGAAAGGAATTTCTGGTGACCTTCAGTAGAGTGACAATGAAGAAGGAATCAGCATCATTAACTTATGCTGATGATGATGTCAGAATGGCTAGGTGTTTATCATGAAAGAAATGAGAAATTGGGTCCCACAGGGGCCCTACATCGCATCAGTAAAAGAACTTCCTCTGTATGACTGCCAAGTTTCCACGTGAGTTTCTCATTCAGAAGAGCTGATACATTGATTTTTTCACTCCAGTTTCTCATTAACTTCACCAATAAAACAAAGCCAAGCTTTAATGGTGATTTCATTGATCCAGTCCTATTTTGTCACCATTAATTGGCATTTATTGAGGCTCTATGAAAAAACTGAGTTAGACATTCTATATGACTAGCAAATTAAATAGAAAAGAAATTATGATCTCTGACATCCAGAAGAGCAAGCGTGGAAACACTGAGGTTTTGTAAAATCTAAAACTCATGTTCAATGCTCAGCTCTGCCAGACTCACTGGTCTAAGAGAGTCACTCTGGGCTTCAGGTTACTCACCTGCCAAATGAGGAAAATTATGCCTATCTCACAGGATGGCTGTAAAAATTAAGTAAAATCACTACCATCACATGTCTTGTTCCATACTTGGCACATTATAGATTCTCAATCAGTACTCACCCAAACCTCTTTTTCTGTAAAGGGTTAACATCCTACTAATTTAAGAGACAGAAAAGATACAGAAAAGTACAAAATGAAAGAAAATGTGGGGCTCAGTCGGTTAAACGTCCAACTATGGCTCAAGTCATGATCCCCCAGTTCACAGGTTCAAGTCCTGCATCGGGCTCTGTGCTGACAGCTCAGAGCCTGAAGCCTGCTTCAGATTCTGTCCCCCTCTGTCTCTCTCTCTGCCCCTCATCTGCTTGCACTCTTTCTCTCTCTAAAATAAATGTATTTTTTTTGTAAATTTTTTTACGTTTATTCATTTTTGGGAGACAGAGAGAGACAGAGCATGAATAGGGAAGGAGCAGATAGAGGGAGACACAGAATCCGAAGCAGGCTCCAGGCTCCGAGCTGTCAGCACAGAGATCGACGTGGGGCTCAAACTCACGAACTGTGAGATCATGACCTGAGCCAAAGTCGGATGCTCAACCGACTGAGCCACCCAGGTGCCCCAATAAATATTTTTAAAAACTGAAAAAATGAAAGAAAATTGGAAAAATCTTAATTTTAATTATTGAAACTATAAAATTATATATGGAAAGATATAAAATAAAAACATGACAATTACTGTAATGTATCAGAACCATGATCTTTAGCAACACTGAAGTTATTTCTAGGAGGATTCAAATTTTAATTTATATTTTAAAATCCAGTGAATCAAATTATTGTCTTAAAGTACAAGTTTATAATACTCTTTATGAAAAATGAATACTGTGTGTGTGTGTGCGCTTGTGTGTGGGTGCACGTGTGTGTAAACTTTAACACCAAGAATCAATAATGCTATAGGCAGGTTTGAGATCCAAAAGGACAGTTAGCCTCTGAGTCACTGTCTGGGTTCTATGTAAATGGACTTACCATCTTACACTGCCTTGGACCAAATAGATTTTAAGTTGGTAACACTAGAAATGACTTCCACTTTATTCTTTCCCTTCTCCTTTTGCTTTATTAATTTTAAGGACTTTCCTTCTTCGGTATAAGATTGTTAGCATCTTGACAAAGAGAAGATGAGGGATTTTAATCTGATATCCTGCTCAAATGCTACTGTTTTCAGAATAATAATAGACATAATTCTCAATTTCGTGTATAATAACTGTCAAATTGCAAGTCATACTTTCTAAAGAGTGTGGGTGTTTGTGTATGTATACATGTAGTTCATGTATTTATTTATTTATTTATTTATTTATTATTTTTACTGGTGTCATTTGACACGAAAGCAATCTAGAAATCAGAACATGCCATTAAACCACAGTCACACATTCAAACCATCTCATGATATTTTCATTAATTGTCCTGCTTTTGCTCTTTCAAAGATGATAATCTGCTGAGGGCTGTTCATTTTTAGCTCAATTTTTTCCATGACTGTTATCTGTAACAGGCATGGTTTCATCAATCATAGATTTATTCACAAGTAACTATAATAGCTTAAAATATAATGCAATGATTTCAATTTGATTAGCACACATTAAGACTACAGCTCATGAATAAAGCAAGTATGTTTGGATTCCTGTAGGTATCAACTGTCCGCCCAAACTCTAAGGACACTTAAACAAAGAGCTCAAACATTCAACCCCTAAGCACTTCTCTCCTAACCAATGGACACCAAAGGCCTTGTAATATCATTTTTATGCAAGTGTCAAGGAAAAGATAGCATAATACCACACCCTTTATTGAATTCCTACTGAGTGAACCTTGTTTTAGAAACTTCAATTATCTTGAATTTACATGGCAAAACTACCAGAGAGAAATTGCAATCTCTGTGAATTCTCATGACCAAAGTTGAAGGTTCACAGATAATAACCTCACCAAAGGATGAAGAGTCATTGGAGTAATAGGCTTTAAACAGATCTCGAGACTTCAAAAGTCATGCATTCTTTTTTCCCTTCCTACATCCTGGTACATAGTAAATCAAATATGCTCCTATTGGCTGTCATCACGCCACAAGTTGAAATCTGGATTCATTTATTTGGCTCATCATCCTCTAGTGGCCTAGGCATTTTCTGTCCTTTTTATTGCTCTTCAGCAGTAGACACAATTAATAATACACAACAAGTTTGTGATGCTAGAGGGCATTACTATGTGTAAGGAAAATACTTAAACTCTTCTAAAAAACTAGTATTAATAAATGAAAAGAAACATATGTCAATGTAAATCATATTTGTGTGTATCTGTGTTTCCTAAAGAAACAGGACTATAATTCCCTTTTTCATTCCTAAAGAAAATCTTAAATCTTACAAATACATTTTATGATGTATTGAATTTTTTTTCATGTCTGACAAAATATTATACTTGAACATAAGATTTTAAACATTTTGATTTTATTTAATTATCATTCAGGTGATCAGACAATTCCACAGAGATGAGAAGACTATCTTAAGAAAAAGCTAGAGGCAGTTTTTAATACTGATTCCAAGCTACATCTTAGGAAAGGATAATTTTGCTTTTTGATAGTAGAACTAGCAGTTTCGTTGAATCCCCATCTAAATAGAATTTAATAGTGCTTATTTCATGCTCATATGGTCAGGTTTTTGGTCCAATTTGTTTGTAATGAGTTAGAGTAACTGATATGCTAATCACTGTTAGTTAATTAAAAGCGGAGTTTCCATTTAGCTATAAAACTCATTAGAGTGCCAACCATATCGCACATTAGATGACCTGATTCACATATTTGAACTCTTAAAATGAGAAGGAGGTGGTAGAAAATCTATTTGATATGTTGCCAGGAGTGTCACTAAGTTGCTTCCAGAAACAGATTTGCTCTAATGATCAGAAGACCTAGGTTCTACTCATCACTCTATTGGTGTTTAGCTCTGACATTTGGGTTTTGGCTCTTAAATCCTCAAAGACTCGATTTTCCAAGAGCAAAGGATAGAATAGGATTAAATATTAAGTTGTGTAGGCCCAACTTTCTTGTGATTCTGCAGCCAAGATTCAAAAGTGATTCTGTAGCGTGGGTAGCTCAGTTAGTTAAATGTCCAACTTCAACTCAGGTCATGATCTCATGGTTTATGAGCTCGATCCCCACGTCAGGCTCTGTGCTGAGAGCTCATAGCCTGGAGCTTGCTTTGGATTCTCTGTCTCCCTTTCTCTCTGCCCCTTCCCCACTTGTGCTCTGTTTCTCAAAAATAAATAAAACCATTAAAAAAATCTTCAAAAGTATTCAAAGATTTGTCTCTGCTCAGGCACTTTCTAGCTGTGTGATCTTGGGAAAATATATAATCACCCTGATCTTCATTAAGGAGTTAGGATGACATGAGGAAAAACCTGGTACTCACATAGCACTGGTGCTCAACTAAGGGCATGACAATGATGAAGAAAAACAAAAAAAGATAATGATGAGGGTCAGGATACCTGAGAAGTAGGGGGAGCAGCAGGATAAGGAGCTGGAAGAGAGAGAAAAAAAAAGAGTATTCAAGAGGAAGAAAGAAATGCTCCAGTTTATGCATTTTGCTGATACTATAAACTTATGAAACTTACAAAAAAATAAACTTTTAAAGAAGAAAAAAATCCATATACATAGGCACTGAAACCTATTCTAGAGGAGCTTTCCTGAAAACCTCATCTACAAGATTCTGCTTACAAGTGTTAATCACACATATATTTCAGGGTAGAGTAAGTTTTGGGAAAGGATCACTTAAAGAAAACGATCTACGTAGGGTGCCTGGGTGGCTCAGTCGGTTAAGCATCTGACTTAGGCTGAGGTCATGATCTCATGGTTTGTGGGTTCGAGCCCCATGTTGGGCTCTGTGCTGACAGCTTAGAGCCTGGAGCCTAGTTGAGATTCTATGTCTCTCTTTCCTCTGCCCCTCCCCTACTCATGCTGTCTTTCTCTCAAAAATAAATAAACGTTAAAAAAAATTTAAATGAAAATGATCTACAGAAAGTAGGGCCACCCAGAATTTCTAGAATATTAGTATGCACAATGATATATCCATCCTTCCTTCCTTCCTTCCTTCCTTCCTTCCTTCCTTCCTTCCTTCCTTCCTCACCTTTTTTGAGAGAGTGTTGGGGGATGTAGAGGTTTGGAGATCATACAGGCCTAGTACTCTATGGAGCAAACATTAGGAAATATTAGAATGATAAAAATAAGTGAAGGTTTGGATCCTAGAAACCTGATTAAATAGTCACTTCTGTCATTTAACTATGTCACTTAACAGAGCAAATCCTTGGTGACTGTGTGTGAGGAAGATGATCCCTTCTTTGAAAGACTGTTTTGAGAACTAAAATCAATAACAGAAAATGTTATCAGCATGTGATGGAGACTCAATCAATTGATAGCAATAATATGATAGACTCCAGGTTCATTTCCTCTTGCTGAAGCACAAAAAAGAGTAAATTGTGCCTCTTCTCCCATTCTCCACTTGAAATCCATTTGCTATGAAACATCAAAGGTTTATTCCCATATGTGGAACACTGGGGAAACACTTTGTTGTTGTGGATTGCTTCCTTCTTGAAATAGAATGAGAGGAAAATGGAATGGAAAACTAGGGGAGTTTGAAGGGGAGTTCAATGCCTCAAAAGAAGGAATCTGAACTAAGACTGAGAGTGTGGGCAGAATACACATGCTGAGGTTAATGCTATTGGAAGTTAACTAATTCTTTCTGGAGGATGGTTATCATTTGCAGTAAAGCAGCTGCCAACTGTTGTAAAATATCAGGGTAGCTGGATCTGTCACTGAAACAAGCCAATGGGAACAGACCTTATCCTGCAGGGGGCATGATTAAAACCAGAGCCATTTTCACAGATAATCCATTTATAAATCATGGTAATAAAATGGTCATCATGACAGCAGCTCAGTGACATTTTTTCACAAGCTCAGCTGTATCCAGGCAACCAAAACATCTTAACTCAGAGAAAAGAAAGGCAGACTGGGGTTCCAGGAGTCAGGGAGCAAGATCCCACTGTCTGGTTCTCTTTTCCCATGAGAGAAGGTGATGTGTTGATGACTAAAGGAGCTTTATATGACCCTGGTTACTACAGTTCACTTTTTGTGCATGCCAGAATCAATGGACATCAGGAATTTAGGTGTTTCTCAACTCTTTCCTCATTCTAGCAACTGATGAATGGGGAACTCCAAGGCCCATTATATCCATGTCCAATTTTGATCCATTCCTTGCTGTGAGAGATTCAACTGATCAGCAGGAGCTGGAGAGAGAAGAACATATGGCAAAAATCCAGGTATTCTCTACTCAGCTGTTTACATGTGTAATTGCAAATCAACAGTGGCTGAGGTATTATGGAGAAGAGGTTCTAATAAGCATCATTACAGCAACTATCATGCTATAATGCTAGCAAAGTGTCTCTTTCCCTCAGAGGAGAGCTAAGCATACTCTTTTCACTCTTTTGGGATTTTTCTATGCAACCCGTCTTCACAAACTTCTGATGACTGAGCTCTCATGACTCAGCAGGGATTTAGATATTTAAAGTAAAACTAAATTTTATCAAATACTTTTCCTTCACTTTTAAGCACTATAACACAAATATATTTGTATAAATTCCATCAAATGACTTGCTTTAATGGAAAGACCAAAATATCATGGATTGTTAAACATAAATTTATAGATATTAACTTCTATGCGTGTGTACATATGCACATATATTAGATGAGATTCTCTTTGTCATGTCAACGGAGAATAATAATCCTTACTCAGCTACACAAGATGAAAGCAGAAGTATAAAAGGCAAAGTGCTATGGTCAGGGTAACTATTTAATATTAGCATTATAGCATGAAAGATGCTGCCATGGTTCCAATAGATCCCTTTACCCTAGCCCCTTTTTAAACTTTATTGAAGAATAAGTGAAAAATGTAATTGTGCCTATTTAAAGTGTTCAAGGTGATGATTTGATATACCTATACATTATGGAATGGTTACAACGATCAAGATAATTAGCATATCCATCACCTCACACAGTTAACGGTGTCTGTGTGTGTGTGTGTGTGTGTGTGTGTGTGTGTGTGTGTGTTTGCGTGGTGAGAATGCTTCAGATTTACTTTTGTATGTCAATTCCAAGTGTGCTTTCACCAGTATCAGCTAACCTCTTTCCTTCTTGGTAGGAAGCTTGCCCTCAGGCTGTCAGTACAAGGCTGTCATCTTGTTTTAGTACAGCAAGAACTTCAAATGCCTGGGGAAGACTTCAACCAATAAATGAGGAATATAGCCAGTTATGTTGACATATTTTTGGGGAAATTCCAATATTTCCATGGAGGCACTTTATATGTCTGCCTGTGTGTAATACATGCTGTCTCTAGAGATCACATGTGGGACTAAGCCAAAATTTCCCTCCCTGGAATTTTGTTTGGTACTACATCTTTGTGTGATCTCTTTCTTCCCACTCCCCACTATCCTACCATGTTTTCCTGAATATTCCTTCATGTTAAATCTACATTGCCATGGATCCTTTTCTTTATAGTTCTTTCCCAGGAGCCCAGCTTGGATATCTGGAAAGGGGATGGAAATAGTTAGGACCTGAGTGGAGACTAGACTTAAGAGAGGCTCCCAAGGACCTATTATATTTCATGTGTGAAACCTAGGAATCATACAGTAGCCAGAAATATACTCCAGGTGAAAGCATCACACAGGAGATGGCTAGATGGTTCGAGACCATGATCTGGATACAAATAATTACATTGATTAAACATTAATAATTCACAACTATAATAATTTCCAGCAATGACTGAGGCTTTGGGTTATGTGCTGTCCTGAGAGCTTTAATGCATTTCCCCCCTCATTCAGTGCAGACAACATTGAGGTAAGAGTTATTACTCTTTAACAGATGTGGATACAGAGGCCTGACAATGTTTTGTAACTTATGTAAGGTTTCATAGTTGTGGACCTGGATTTGTGCCTATGTGTGTCTGACTCCTGAGATTTTAAGTGTAATCACTATGTTGTAAAAGGTGCTTACCAGCTAACATTTTCCCTGAAGAAAAAAGTGAAGACCAAGTCTGATAGGATGAAGCTGGTGTGATAACTAGTTGTAGCAAATGCTATATTTTAATGTACATCTCTGTGTCCCTTGAATGTGTCTTCCAGGGACATAAAGGTTAATGCCCACTGTAGTAGAAAAATACTTTTGTTTTTTACCCTTAATAAATCTACCCCCACACCTCCTACCACCCTCCATATACGGACACGTGCGGCCCCCATTGCCCTACCTTCCAAAACTCAGCAAACCTTAACAGTGGCATACTCAAGGCCACATAGCTAATAGAGGCAGGTTTGGCTTTGAATCTGTATCTTCTGACTCCAAGCCCATATAGATTTCTTTCCAACAATATCATGCTAATTTAGTGTATCATTCCCAAATCCTGGGCAAATTCAGAACTGGCTTAGTATTAGACGGTTATCCAAGTATAAGTTTCCAGTGGAGATGCCAAAACCAAGGCTTTATAAACCTCAACTTTCTAAAGGGATGGTGAGATTCAGTTTTCCTTGTCATTCGCCTGCCAACCCTCTACCCTTTGGACTCAGCCTTGCTTTGAAATGCTAATTTAGAGTGCTTCAAGTAGGTATTAACCAAAAATTATTAATAAGTACTTCTCAAGCTCAAGTGTAATAGGCCCCATAGAAGACACAAAATTGTTTATTCAACATATTTAAATGTGTCTTAAATGAACTAATTGCTTTTCCTGGGTGCTGTGCCAGATTTGTGGCTTTATCCATATGGTAGAGATTGGGAATCTGAAAGGAGAGGCTATAGACCAGCAGACACATCTCTCAGTGCATCCACAGACAAGGAGATGCTAATATCAATTATTTCATAGAACTAAGGTCATAAACATAGTTCCTGTCTTCCTGAATTGAGCTCTGACCACACCAAGGGGATGAAGAATAATGTGTACACTATATAGACATCTAAAACAACTGTATTTCTTTATTTGTGAGGAATTATGGAGACAACCCTCATTTCCATTCTGCCACCTCATTTCCCTGAAATGCAGGGTCATTTACACATAGTTCCCATAGGAATTTACTCAAATGTTGCCCCTTGATTACAATCAATTAAGTCGGATGACCATTTGCCTATTTGCTCTCAGATCTGCTCATTTCTCTCCACCTGCTCTTTTATAATACCTGCAAATTACATTCACAAAGCCAACATGTGGTTCTATGCAGGCAATGGACACCCTGGGAGAAAATTGAAGGATCAGGTAAGGGAAGAGGATAGCCTGCATCTCTCCTTCTCTCTATGCTTTGGGAGGCACTGCTGAGGAAGGGAATATATTTTCCATTATTGCATACACTCCCAGATAGGGAGCCACCAGCACTGAGATTTAAAGCTCCCATTAAGTGAAACCATATCTTGTGTTCCAGAAAATGCCATTTTTTTTTTTTTATTCCTTGGGGCAGTAGCACTTTCCAGTTGTTGCTACTATCCTGATTTCCTCAGTATCTCCCACGCCCTTGGCCTTTTAGGTTTTCCAACATCTTTGTGTCTAGTGTCCCGATCAAATTCTTCTATTGAACTACCTCTTGTGGGCTCATTTTCCCCTGACTGTAAAACTGGTTTCAGCCTCTTGCCGTTTTATGGAGTAGGTATGTGAACTTATTCTTAACCTTGGTGTCTCCCCCAAATGAGTACAGCAGTGTCCATCCCCCTAAACAAATCCAACCTTTATTTTCAGAATATATGTACTTCCCCTTTATACACATTTACCCAGGCTTTCTATCACTCATGCACATACATGTGACTCAATGAAAAATTTCCAAAACTTATCAACAAGACCTCATTTATTTGATAAGAATCCTTAAGGATGTAGATTTCAGCTCTGAAGAGCAAAGAGAAATAGCAAAAAAGGAACAGCTCTAAGAGTCCAAGTAAGCACTCGTGAGGGCACTTCGGGCAGTAAGCCAGACTCTGCTCTTACTTTACATACAGTTCCCGTAAATGCAGATACCCAATTTCACAGGAGCTTGAAAAAGAACAAATAGGAATTCCAACAGCCACTGAAACACAGTAATAAGAATGATAGTTGATAAAGAGAAAATGATAACTGGAAGCAAAACTTTAAAATTAATATTAATATTCCCAAAGTGAAACAAGTTAGAACTTTTTGATGTAGGAGAAAACAGACTGCCCATATGTGTGAGTCATAATCCAATACGAGAATAGGGGCAAAAGAAGCTAGTATATACTTAGTACAGGGAATCAGTTTAGAGGTTAAATATGTGTCATTTCAATGTTGGGACACTTAAAAAAGATCTGTTAGGTGTGTATAATTCTGATTATTTTACATTTGAGGAAAACAAGGCCCTTTAAAGGCTTTAAAGGCCTTTGCTGATGTCGCATGTCCACACGTCCAGGAGAAGGGAACGTATAGGGATGTAAAACCCGGTGGATCTCACTCAAAATTCCATGGCATTATTGCTCCAGGTGGGACAACAGTTGTTGTTTAGAATCAAGATCTTCAGATTCTTTCATCTTAAGAGAAACAGTTCATTTTTCCAAGTACCCACATTTTAGGAAAGTGGTTAGGCATCTAATATATCGTAGAAAAACTTGCACTTACTACAAAGGAAAAATACACTGTTTTGAGGATTGGCTGCTGGAAGCGTTATATATGCAGGGGGAAAAAGAGGGCAACGTGAAACAGCTTAGATGCATGCAGTGCTACTGAACCTGACAGGACTCCACATTGCAACTCAACTTCTATTTGTTCTTAGTGACCATTTATAAACCAGTTGTTAAGCCCTGGCTTTCCTATCCGTCCCTCCAGAAATATCCACATTGTCTAGGACGGCCAGATTCAAAGCAGCTTCAGACATACAAGTACCAATCACTTCCTCTGCTGGTGAATGGAATTTAATCAGACTAGCAAACTAAACCAAAGTCACACAAAGGGTAATATTTGATGCGTTTAACAAGAAACCTTTATGCAACTGTTCCCATCAGTCAGAATAATACAGTGCTATTTTTACTTCATCTTGACTTTCCACAGAAAACTTTAAAAAGCTGAGGATCACTGCTGACTGTGAAGAGATGGTCTCCCACCCTCTAGAGGGACTCACTGCTGTCTCCATGAGACCTAAGGGGGGGGTCAGTGATGTGGCTGTTGCAAACAAGGTGACATTCACTTTCTCTGTGTCTGAAATAACGACCGGTTGCTACAGCATCACACCCTGCTTCCCTCCTTCTTTTTATCCCCTGTTCACCAAGTACTTCCACCTTCAATGGAATGTGTGACATTTATTTATTAAACATTTATTGCACATGTATTCCATGCCACTTGTCATGCTGGGCACCCTGAGGATAACAGGAACAGGTTATAGATGCACCTTTCAGAAGCTTGCAATAAAGGAAGGAGGATTAAGTTTAAGCCAAAATTGTGAAAATTATGACTCCTGATTCCCCATGGATCAATCACTAAGCTTTATCGCTGCCACACTAATATCCTTTTATACTACTTACTTATTATTATACATTCTGGTTTGGGTTAGAACCAGTCCTCACCTGGACTACTGTCATCATTTGTGCCATCTTTTTTGTTTGTGATATTCAGCTTTTATTCATTTATTTATTGAGAGATAAAGGGAGTATGTGAGCAGAGAAAAGGCAGAGGGAGAAGGTGAGAGAAAACCCTTTAAATTTTTAAAAACTTTACTTATTGAGAGAAAGAACAAGTAGGGGAGGGGCAGAGAGACTGGGAGAGAGAGAATCCCAAGCAGGCTCCACACTGTCAGCTTGGAGCCCAATGTGGGGCTCACACTGACTGACCTTGAGATCATGACCTGAGCCAAAACCAAGAGTCGGACGCTTAACCAACTGAGCCATCCAGGTGCCCCAGGAGAGAGAATCTTAAGCAGGCTCCATGCTCAGCATGGAGCATGACGAAGGGCTCAGTCTCACAACTGTGATTTCATGACCTGAGCTGAAATTAAGAGTCGATGCTTAACTGACTGAACCACCCAGGTATCCTCATTATTAAGCTTTTAAATTTAATTATAAAAACATAATTTAAAAAAGCACAAATAGCAATCGTACAACTCAGTGAATTTTTACATTATGAACTTACACACTCTCTCCTGGACTAAGAAATGGAATACAACCAGTACCCAGAAGTCACCTACACAAAACTTTCCATTTTCTACCACAAAGACAATGCTGAATTCAAACACTATGGATGTGGATTCAAATTTTTTGTATAAATGGAATCATATAGTATGTGTTTTTCATGTCTCTTTTCTTTTGTTCAATGCTTTGTCAGATTCCTCAATGTTCTATGCAGTGGTAATTTGTTGATTCTCATTGCTGCAAAATATTCCATTATGTGATTATACCGTAGTTAATTATATAAGCTACTCTTGATGTGCATTTGGTTTGTTTTTAAATCAGGTGTGTACAATTCTGATCATTTTACAGTTGAGGAAAACAAGGCCCTTTAAAAGCAGATACCTTTGCTGACGTCACATGTCCACATGTCCGTGACAAGGGAAAGTACAGGGATATAAAACCCAGTGGATCTCACACAAGATAATGTTTCTATAAATTTCTTGCATATCTCTTTTGGTGCATGTATGCATGCATTCCTGGTTGGGTAATAAACCTCGGGATGGAATTAATGGGCCACCTGGTTATACGCACATTCAGCTTAAGTAGTATAGACAACCAGTGTCTGGTAGGCACACTCCCATTAGTGGTGTAGGAGAGGATTTACCATCCAATCCTGCTCTACAAAAAATCCTCTTTATTTACTTTCTGAGACATAAATATGATCATGTGATGTTCCTGTTTAACAGCTTTTAATAGATAATTATTGTCCTTAAGATATTGTTCAAAATTCACTAGTACCCAAAAGGTCTGCAGCTTCTGTCCTCACCTCCATCTCCAGAGGAATCTCACACCTCTCTGCCTCTGAGGTTCTCCCCTCTGACCACAATGAAGCTCTCCCAGGTTCACATGCATGCTGTATGCTCATGGTCCTCTGAGCTCACACTCGACTCGCCTGAGATGTTTTTCCAGACTCACCTGTCTCATATTGCTTCCCCCCTCCTCTTCCTCTCCTGAAATTACCCATCACATGACCCCAAGAAAACTTCCTTCATTATACAAGGCAGTGACCAAAGTGGCATAATTTCCTCATTTGCTTACTTGCCTACTGTCTGTATTCCCCACTAGAATTTAAGCTTCAAAGGAGCTGGGAATTTCATAACTTGGTCACTTCTTAGTTTCTAGTATCTGATAGTGCTCAGCACCAAGTAGGTGCTCAATCAAAATTTGTACATGAATAAAGGAAACAGCATATTTGTACATTTTCTTCTTCCCCTCAAGTTGGTTCTCTCCTCTTTAACTGGTAACATATACTCATTCCCACAGTCTTGACTTAAATAGCATTTCCACTGGGGAAATTTCTTTGATTCACTGAGCTAAGTTAGTACACCCTGTGTATGCTATGAGAATTGCTCCTGAACTCTGACTTCATATCAATTGGTATACTCATGAAAAGATCAATGAATGATCCATAATATTTTGGTGTTTTTGAGCCATATCCATTCCTATCCCGTAAATTCCAAAAGGGCTTCAGTATCTGCTTTATTCACCACCATATCCCTTATACCCAGAACAGTGCTACACATAGACTTCCTAACTCACAAAGGCAGGTACTCAAGTTGTGAACATCAAGTCAAAGTGAAAATTATCCAGTGGCTGTCATATGGACTGACAACCTAGGTTGTATAAGAAGACATAATCAGGGCCAAGTAGGGAAGGACTGAGAAAATATTCACAAAAGTAATAATACATAAAAAAAACTATTATGTCAGATTTTGATAGGCACAGACACTTCAAGAGAATGAGCAGCCATGTACAGAAATGGGGACAGGGGCACCTGGGTGGCTCAGTTGGTTGAGCGTCCGAGTTTAGCTCAGGTCATGATCTCACAGCTTGTGGGTTCGAGCCCCACGTCGGGCTCTGTGCTGATGGCTCAGAGCCTGGAGCCTGCTTCGGATTCTGTGTCTCCCTCTCTCTCTGCCCCTCCCCTGCTCATAATCTGTCTCTCTCTCTCAAAAACAAACAAACATTAAAAAAAAAATAATAAATGGGGACAGAAAAGCTAACAATATGTTTAGGCAAGAGAGAGAAGGTAAATCGAAGCACTTAACTTTCTTTTTCTTCACTTCTTGTACCCAAATATTTTTTTTTTTTTGCTTAAAGACTTCAGTTTTTTACTATCCTTTCCAGCAGCACCAGTTAACAGTATTAATCAATTTTTGAGGAATTTATATCATACTGTCTTGCTCCCAGAACACAAATGTATAAACACCAAGGCATGTTCATGAAAGGCCATTTGGAATGGTGGGAAATGGTTTAGGCAAAACAAAAAAAAGGATATTGGGAAATACACACACACACAGCTTGCATAGGAAGGCTTCTATTTATACTTCAAACTACTATCTATGGGTAAATAAATAATAATATTACCTAATATTCATTGAGCAATATATGTCATGCACTCTTCTTTTTTTTTAATGTTTATTTTTGACAGAGAGAGATAGAGCATGAGCGGGGCAGGGGCAGGGGCAGAGACAGAGGAGACACAGAATACAAAGCAGGCTTCAGGCTCTGAGCTGTCAGCACAGAGCCTGATGCGGTGCTCGAACTCACAGACCACGAGATCATGACCTGAGCCGAAGTCAGACACTCAACCGACTGAGCCACCTAAGCACCCCTGTCATGCACTATTCTAAGACATCTAGCTAGGTATCTACTTTGTGAGGGGCATGAATTTGGCCTAAGCAGACATCTGATTGATTAATCACAACTTGATTTGAAAGTAATGTGTGTGTGTGTGTATGTGTGTGTGTGTGTGTGTGTGTGTGTTTTGCTGACGTTAGTATCATCACCACCACTATGCTTTATTGAGAACCTAGCATACTCCTGCTCCAAAGTAGTCCTTTAGCATGAGGTGGAGGTGGGGAGAAGCAAGTGTGGAGGAGAGGCATGATGTGATTCTATCAGATGATCTGGGTGATGATGATGATGGTGATGATGACGACGTGGGGCTTCAGAACAGAACTGCACATGTAGAGGAGAGGACTTCTCTATCAGACAAAGCAAGTGACTACCACAGAGGGAGAAGAAAGCTCTTCTTCAAGTAATTTCTTAAATACTGGCATTCCATCTCAAGCAAGCTGAGCAAATCAGAATGTCTTTCTGGGAAATTTGAGGTTAGAGGCAATTTAATGTAGTAAAAATGTGCTCTGTATGTGAATCAACAGGGAAAAAGCAGTTTGTACAAACCAGAGTGTGGCACATATATAGAAGTAAGCAAAGAAAAGAAGAACAAAGTTTAGGATTAGCTGGACTCTATGGATTCCCAATTCTATTCCTGGAGAAACCCTGTATACTGTTGGTTTTCCAGAGAAATTCCAGTAGTTATCCAAAAAGGAAACTCCACAGGGCTTCTTCATAAATTATGGCATCTTTATTAGGAAACTGTGACTCAATTATTTCTCTGAAGGTTCTCTATGATTTCCATGGATAATGGTAGAATAGTTGTGAGAAATGTTTGTTGTGCAAGAAAATGTTTGTTAGTGAAAGACAGAGAGAGAGGGAGAGGAAGGAAGGAAGGAAGGAAGGAAGGAAGGAAGGAAGGAAGGAAAGAAGGAAGGGAGGGAGGGATGAAGGGAGGGAGAAACGTATAGGTGACATCCCAAATAAACTTTTCTTTTTGGAGAATGACATCTTTTGTTGTCTGTCAGAAAGTAGTGCTCAAGACTGGGTGTTTGAATTGGGCTTTGGAAGCTTACTGCTCTCTCTAAGGTCACCTGTACTTCTGAATGTTTAGTGTAGCATATGTGACAAGCTGTGTCTTGCAAGGGGAATCTAAATTTCCTTCTGCTCTGAAAATGGGAAAGAGGAACTGTTGATATTATTAACCCTTTTCAAGATGGGCCTGAAGACATATAATCCTTTTTCTCACATCTGGCACATCCACAACAGAAGCCATATTCTAGAATCCACAATACCCAATGGTATTTTATAGAATGAATGTCCAACATATGAAAACAAATCAGTGTCATAATATAAAAAGCCAGATACTGTTCATGTAGTGTAGCTAAGTTACTCTTTCCTTCTTGTCTTTCTCTTCAATAGTGTCTATACACACACACACACACACACACACACATATATATATATATACACATCTATGTATTCACACATATATACACATATATTTATATACATATATTTAAAATATCGGGTCTACTGCTAACCAAATTGACAGAAACCTGAGTATTTGTGTTTGTGTGTTTTGTACAGAATTAGTGCTCAGCGTCAGTGTCCCTCATTCTATCTAAAGTATGAAAATGAAAATCTAGTAAATGTGTATTACCAAAACAATTCTTTAAGTTTATTTATTTACTTTGAGAGAGAGCGGGGAGGAGGGATCAGAGATAGAGGGTGAGAGGGAGAGAACCCCGAGCAGGCTTCTCACTGTCAGCAAAGAGCCCCCAGTGCGGGCTCGAATCCAAGAACTGTGAGATCATGACCTGAGCTGAGATCAACAGTCCAACACTTAACCAACTGAGCCACCCAGGTGCCCCCAAAACAATTCTAATGGGAGTAATGCAACTCTGAGCTACCCAGAACATGGCTAAAAGCACTGACTCAGAAGCATGACCATATCTACATCTAGTAGTATTCTGGCTCAGCCACTAACAAGGTATGAAATGTTAGGCAACATACTTAACCTCACTGTGTCCCAATTTCCTGATAGGCTTCATGTGTTAACATATGCAACTAGTTAGAACATTCCCTGATGCTGTTTTATCTTATATATATTATCAGTAAATTTTATCTTATAAATGTTAATTATTAGTGGCTAAAAATATTGAAACTACATTCATGCGTTTCTATCTTTTGCCACATACTTTTTAGTAACTTGAATCACACCTTTCAGAAATTAAAAAAAAAAGAAAGCCTAATTGCATGTAACAAATTTTGTTAGAGACACACAGTATATAATGGGACCACTGAGCTGGATATTGAAGTCATAAATAAGAAAAAATGCAAGAATTCCTCCTTTGTGGAAAAGCAAAGTCATGTGGCCCCCCAGAATGGTAGGTATTTTGGAGGAGCACGGACAGAGAATACAATTTAAGCGCCTTGCCATGATCCAGGCTAAGATGACAAGCCCTGAACTAGCATTTCCCAAAATGAGGTATCTATACCATGGGGAGGCATGGGATAAGTTACAGGGTGCAGCAGAGGTTAAAAATAACACCATCTACATAATGAGTCCCCTTTTTCATTGCTATTTCAGTCCTTCTGATTATACAAAGTGGGTCTCAGTTTGGAGATGGTTGTTCACACCTCTCTGAAACTTGCTAATCCCCATCTCAGCAGTCAGAGCTGACCTCCATGCAGTGGCTTCCGGCAAGAATTACACAGGTACCTTATACAAAACAAAACAAAACAAAACAAAAAAAAAACACACACACACACACAAAAAATTATAATCACTTTATCTTCTCTTTTCTGTCCTGAGCTGGTTTTCCATTCTTAATTAGGACAAAAGGTTTCTTTTTTATTCTTATTTATTTTTAATTTTTTTAATGTTTATTTTTGAGAGAGAGAGAGAGAGAGAGAGGGAGAGAACGAGCAAGGGAGAGGCAGAAAAAGAGGGAGACACAGAATAGGAGGAAGCAGGCTCCAGGCTCTGAGCTGTTAGCACAGAGCCCAACATGGAGCTCAAACTCACAGACCATGAAATCATGACCCGAGCCGAAGTTGGACACTTAACCAACTAGGCCACCCAGGCGCCCCAAACCATAAGGTTTCTTTTTAAAATAAATGGATTTAAGTTTTTGAATTTAGATAAATATATTAGGTAAATAATAGTTAACATGTTATGTGGTTACAGAAAACATTAAAAAGGTGGTAGTCACTGGCCAAAACTAGGTGTGCATTGGACAGCAAAGATAAAAGAACAGATAAGAGAAATGTTTAGAAGGTAAAAGAAGCAGATATTAGTGATTTGTTTATAAAGGAAAGAGCTACAAATGGCCAAGTGGTCAAATGATTCTGAGCCTCAGCCAAACCTCCAGTTGGTCAAGGTATCTGAAGAGCCACATGATAAACACTGGCTTTGCCTGCAGGTGGGAAGCCCATCTGAAGAATGTCTAATAAAGCTGAACCACATTTCCTCTGTCTTCAATTCCTTAAACAATTACATCTCTGCACAATTATTTTTCTTGGCCATTTTGGGGAGTGCTCTGTAGAATCAGCACCCCTCTGGAGAGTCTCAATAGGCATCATTAATTATCTTCTCTATTCAAAATGATGGCATTTGCTGTATCATTTAATCAGGGCATCCTTGGAATGTGGCAGTATTCCAGTAAAGTTAAAAAAAAAAACTGCACAAGTTACTTGGTCTTTAATCCCCCCCAAATGCAACTTTCTGTCCAAAATAATATCATCATCTTACTTTGTGAAGAATTTCTGATAGCTCTCCCCTCTCCTGTTCTGCTGGATTAGGCTGGTATATTTGGAATCATTATTAGACTGGAGCAGTGTCATTTACTAACAGTAGAGACTTAGAGGAAAGAAGGATACAAAAACACAGAACATAATCTCTATGAGTTTCAAGATCCACAGGAAAATAGTATCTGTTCTGTACACTTCACAGAGTTGTTTGGGAATAGCTAAGAAAATCATATGGAAAAATATCCTGTAGTAACTTTTGGTGAAAATTAACAAACAAAAAAAGGAATCTGCGTTGCTCAGTGTTTAATCTAACATATTTCAGGGTCACAAGCACCCATACTAATTTGTGATGAAATCCACAACTACCAGACTGAGATGCTTGCTCCTTTGGACAGCATTTTCTTGCCCCCAAAACAGCAAATCAAACCCTCAGTTGCACTCATAACTTTGTATGTGTCTGTATACACCCAAAGCTTCTCAACTTGTGCACACTGACATTTGGGGCCAGATAATTCTGCATTGGGGCTGTTCTGTGCATTGTAGTATGCTTATCAGCATCCTACTAGTCTACCCATTAGATGCTAGTAGCATGCACCAGCTGTGACAACCAAAAATATTTCTAGATATTTGGCTGGTAGGTCAAAATAATCCCTGGTTGAGAACCACTGCTAAAGAGGTATGTGTCATTTCTCTCACTGTATTGAAGTTGTTTGCTTTCATGGCTTCCTATATCCGAGGAGAAATAATCTATATGGTGCTGAGCACTGAGGTCCATGTATAGTGGATGCTTATTTCCTCTGGATTTTCTAGACAACACTTACTATATAGACAGGCAGAAGTTCCTATTTATCTTCTTTTTTAAAATTCTTTAAGTTTGGGGTGCCTGGGTGGGTCAGTCAGTTGAGCGTCCAACTTTGGCTCAGGTCACGATATTGTGGTTTCTGAGTTCGAGCCCCGCGTCCGGCTCTGTGCTGACAGTTCAGAGCCTGAAGCCTGCTTCGGACTCTGTGTCTCCTCCTCTCTCTTCCCCTCTCTTGCTCATGCTCTGCTCTCAATAATAAATAAACATTAAATTTTTTTAAATAAATAAAATTCTTTTAAGTTTATTTGTTTTGAGAGAGACAGAGAGAACAAACAGGGGAGGGCTGGGGAGGGAGGGAGGGAGGGAGGGAGGGAGGGAGGGAGGGAGGGAGAGGGAGAGGGAGAGGGGGAGAGAGAGAGAGAGAGAGAGAGAGAATATCCCAAGTAGGCTCTGCTCTATCAATGCACAGCCCGACTCAGCACTTGAACCCATGAACTGTGAGATCATGACCTGAGCTGAGATCAAGGGTTGAATGCTTAACTGACTAAGCCACCCAGGCGCCCCTCCTATTTATCTTCTGTCTGCACTTTAAGGAGATAACTAGTGAGGGGGTTGATATATAAAAGTCTCAGTAACATGTCCTCAGTGAGCAATTAACAACTGATCAAAAGGCAGCAGCCTAAATAAACTGATTCAAAGGCAGGAGCACCTAAATAATTTTCAACTCAGCATTTCCAGTATCAGACATAGTGTAGAGCGTGTAGGGGATTCTCAATGAATATTTAGGGATGAATCAGTGAATGATTGAATAGAAGGATGAATCGAGAAAGACAGCCTCATATTCACAGGCCAAACATTCTCACATGTGTACACCCTTAATCTTCCCCTGGAGTTACTATGACTACAAACATCTGAGCTGCCAACTTTCTGCCTGAAACTCTAAACAAGATTCCAGGTGAGGAAGCATCTTTGGCAGGAACCCAGCAGAACCAGCAGCAGCTCGCAGGAGGAAATCTGCACAGACTTAAGTGAAAATCAGATTCATCATAGCTGAACTAATCTGTGACTAGAAAAAAATATCATGGCAAGTCACCGTGATTGGGTAGGGACACGAAGAACTGAAATCAGACGATTTAATGCCAGTTTCACAGAGGCAGTGTCCAAAACAGGTATTACTCGTGCTGTTACTTCTATAAAGCTCTGTTGTTGAATCAGGGGCAGAACATTTTAGATCTAAAGTGTGTGTGGGGAAAGAGGAATCCCTGTGGGCCACCACAAAGTTTCCTCTTTATGTCTCTTACAGAGAAATCTGCCACTTCTAAATTGATTTGGATTCTGCTAGGAGCTTTTTCAACCTCAGGGGATTGGACTGGCTTTCATGGAAGAGGAAGGGTCATGATCTCCCGGAGAGAGATTTCTACCACCATCTACTCAGCATCAAGTCCTCATCTTCAGGAGCTATTTGAGTTGAGATCCTGAGAGTTTATGTAGTGTCTCTGTTCAAGAAAGTTTTAATGTTGAGGCTTCCTTGTTCTCTACTCAACTAAACCATACTCAAAGTTTAGGACATCTCTTAAGGAAAATACTCTAAGAATTATTTCCTAAACTCCTAACACCTGTTATGTCTAACAAAATTCCTTCCTATAATGATTGCATTTATCTTTATGTTTGTTATTTCTATTAGATTTAAATTCCTTGAGGGCAAAAATAGTGTCTGAATAATAATAAGTTATTATTATTATTTTAAAGAAGGAAGAGAAGATAAATTTCAAATTTTGCTCAAGAATACTATAACCTAGTCAATGACTGTAGCATTTTACAAAACAAATCGTTACATTTAATTTTCAAAACAAATTTATGAATTAGGTCCAACTGTATATTTTTATGTCTGTAGTCCTACATAAAGGCTCTGGCACAGTGATGATCAGCAAGTAATGTTGCAGTGAATTTATATAAAAAGAAGTGAAAAAAAAAAAAAAAAGCAAAGAACAGGTCAAGGAGTACCACAGATTCAGGTCCAGTATTTGCTAATGGACTCTAGAATGAAAGTACAAAGACCTGAATGTGAACTTCAGTTTTATATCTTGTTTGAGAATTTAGTTAATTATCCAAGTCCCTACTTTCTATATTAAAGTTTATGGATCATGATATTCACTAAACAGAATGGTTGAGAGGATGTGGAATTTAGTAGCTCCATCTCTCCTGCTATTAAAATTCATTTTATCAACTGTAAAAATCATAAAGAAAAAAAATAAGGTAAAAGAGGCATTCAGATCAAAGCTGGTTATTCATTTCCTCTCTGACCCTAATCTCAGATTTTTTGGGGATTAGGGAAATTTTTTTTTTAATTTTTTAACGTTTATTTATTTTTGAGACAGAGAGACAGAGCATGAACGGGGGAGGGTCAGAGAGAGGGAGACACAGATTCTGAAACAGGCTCCAGGCTCTGAGCTGTCAGCACAGAGCCCGACGTGGGGCTCGAACTCACAGACCACGAGATCATGACCTGAGCCGAAGTTCGGCCGCTCAATCGACTGAGCCACCCAGGCGCCCCAGGGGATTAGGGAAAATTAATACCCCCATTAAAAAAAAAAAGTTTAGTTATTAAGTCTAGTTATTATGCAACATTCTTAAATGCCGAGCTCATTTACTTAAATTAATGACATACATTTCATATTCAACATATTTAGAGAGGGAGCACAACAGTAAATATAGTTAGCTAACATTCACAGAAATCATCAGAAATCCTAACCTTGAAATTCTTGGTATCTTTGTCCAACTTCACTAAAGTGATAATTTAGAAAATTGCAATTCTATTTAATACTCTAATGTTAATGGGGTATTTCTGATAAGTTTTAATAGGTCCAAGTTCTAGAAACATATAAAACTTGGTACCTAAACACTGGAGTATATATTTACCATCAATAAACTATTGTAACATAATTTAATTTGTTTTCCAAAAGTATTGCTCAATGAGATTCTATGATCAACGATTACTTCCTCTGTGAAATATTTTCCACGATAATTTAAGAAAATTTTCACAACACTTTATACTAATAGAAGAAAACAACTCTGGTTGAAAGGTCTTAAATAAGCTCCATTAGCAAAAGATCTGTGTATGACTAATACATTTTTTACTTCCGGATACAGATCAATTTTCTTTAAGTAAGTAGACTCTTGCCATATCCAAGATTCTATACGAACACTCCAATTAACAAATATAACTCTAACATATTCTTTTCATCATAAAATGAAGTAAAATTTCATTAAACATTACTGACCTCATTTCTTTAATATTATAAATTAAGTCATATGCAAAATTATTAAATTAAATTATACCGGATAAAACTATAATTTTATTTTTTCTTTAGCATTGTGGTATCTCATAAGGTCATGTAAAGGTGGGATGTAATACTGCATTTCAGTGGCTCATAACTGGTAGATATTTATTTTTTATAATTAATATATAGTGTTATATTAGTTTTATAAATACAATATAGTTATTTAACAGTTTTATATGTTACTCACTGCTCATCATGATAGGTGTATTCTTATCCCCTTCAACTATTTCACCCATCCTCCCTTCATCTCCCCTCTGGTAACCCCATCAGTTTGTTCTCTATAGTGAAGAGTCTGTTTTGTGGTTTGTCTCTTTCCTTCTTTGTTTGTTTCTTAAATGCCACATGAGTGAAATTATATGGTATTTTTATTTCTCAGACTGACTTATTTCACTGAGTATTATTCAATCGCAATCATCCATATTGTTGCAAATGGCAAGATTTCATTCTTTAACATGGTTGAGTAATATTCCAACATATATTTATGGTTATATTTATATAAATATTCATATATTTATATTTATTTCCATTTTCTTATTTTATTCACCTATCAACAGACACTTCAGCTGCTTCAATAATTTGGCTAGTATAAATAGTGCTGCTATAAATACAAGGTTGCATATATCTTTTTGATTAGTGTTTTTATATTCTTTGGGGTAAGTAATCAGTGGTGGAATTACTGGACTACATGGTAATTTTATTTTATTTTTTGTTATTTTTTTGAGGAACCTCCATACTGTTTTCCATGGTGGCTGCACCAGTTGGTATTCCCACCAACAGTGCATGAGGGTTCCTTTTTCCCTACATCCTCGTCAACACTTACTGTTTCCTATGTTTTTTATTTTAACCATTTTGACAGGTATGGCATCTTATTATAGTTTTAATTTGCTTTTCTCTGATGATGAGTGATGTGGAGCACCTTTTCATATGTCTGTTGGTCATCTGTATGTCTTTGGAGAAATGTCTGTTCATATCTTCTGCCCAGTTTTTAATTGCATTATTTGGTTTTATGGGGGGGTGAATTGTATATGTTCTTTATATATCTTGGATACTAAACCTTAACCGGATATGTCATTTGCAAATATCTTCCCCCATTCAGTAGGTTGTCTTTTTGTTTCCTTTGCTATGCAATGGCTTTTTCATTTTTGTGTAGTCCCAATAGTTTATTTTTGCTTTTGTTTCTCTTGCCTCAGAAGACATACCTAAAAATTGCCTCAGCAATTATCAGAAAGATCACTGCTTGAGTTGTCTTCTAGGACTTTTATGGTTACAGTTCTCACATTTAGGTCCTTAATCCATTTTGAATATTTTTTTGTGTATGGTGTAAGAAAGTGGTCCAGGTGCATTCAGCTGTCCAGTTTTCCCAACACCATTTATTGAAAAGACTGTTTTTTTCCTATTGCATATTCTTGCCTCCTTTGTCAAAGATTAATTGGCCATATACTCATGGGTCTATTTCTGGAATATTCTGTTCCATTGATTTATATGTCTATTTTTGTGCCAATACCACACTGGTTTGATTACTACAGCTTTATAGTATATCTTGAAATCTGGGATTATGATATTTCTAGTTTTATTTTTCTTATTCAAGATTGTTTTGGCTACTTGTGGTCTTTTGTGGTTCCATACAAATTTGAGGATTATTTGTTTCAGTTCTGTGAAAACTGCTGTTGGTATTATGATAGGGAATGAATTAAATCTGCAAATTACTTTGGGTAGTATGGACATTTTAATAATATTTGTTCCTCTAATCCATGAGGATGGAATATCTTTCCATTTGTTGGTGTTGACTTAAATTTCTTTCATCAATGTTTTATAGTTCTTAGAGTAAAGGTATTTTACCTCTTTGATTAGGTTTATTCCTAGGTATTTTATCATTTTTGGTGCAATTGTAAATGGAATTGTTTTCTTAATTTCTCTTTGTGTTACTTCATTATTAGTGTACAGAAAGGCAACAAATTTCTGTATGTTGATTTTCTATCCTATGATCTTATTAAATTCATTTATCAGTTCTAGTAGTTTTTTGGTGAAGTCATCATTGGTACATATCAAGCACCAAATAAATGTAGGCAAATGTTGTTAACATGATCAATGTTAACTGATCAATGATCAGTATTAAGTCATTAGTTCAAAAATATTTGTTGGAGGGGGCCAAGATGGCAGAGCAGCGTCAAAGTTCTCTGTTTCTCTCGTACTTGAAACACAACTAGATCAGCAACAAACCATTTTTCCCATCTATAAAGTTTATCTGATTAACACAATAATCTGCATAACTTGAGCCACAGAAGTTAGCAGGTATGTGACACAGAGAGGTGAAATGAGGGAGACAGAACCCTCGAGGGTAGGGAGCTGTTTTTGTTTGTGGGGAGAGGACAAAAACAGGGAGGAGAGTACAGGGAAAGCACTCCCCACTAAAGCAGCTGGAGAGAAAGAATGGAAACACCCAAAAGGGTCTGAACAAAAAAGGGAGAAAGGAGAAAGGAGAGTGTTTGAGTACCATTAGGACTCTATAAACAGGGGAGCAGAGAGTGAGAAATTCTGCAGCTTGATACCTGGCTGTGGTCTGGTGGGAAGGGAAAATCCCCAGGAGCAGACAGCAAGGTCTGAGGGGTCTTCTGGCCACATGCGGAGAGGCAGTTCTCTTGCTGGGAAGACTTTGGTAGATACTGTGCAGACTCGCTAAGGAAAAAGTTTCCAGGGGACCCAGGAGAACAGCCATATTTGCAGGTGTTGGAACAAGGAATCTAGCGTGCAGTAAAGCCTGGTGCCAGCTGTGTGTTGTGATTTGCCACAGTCCCTGAACTGCTGCTGCTACACGATTATGCAAACTTTTTCTGGGGCAGGCTGGTACCCGGATGCAATCTCTGGGCTTTTGCAGCAGCACAGTTGCATGAGCATTCTTTGGGACAAGTTGGCACCTGGCCACTGCTCAGTGAGACCCTGCTTCAGAGGGTTAGAGCAGGCCCAAGCTGCAGGGCCTTGAGAAGTGAGGGTTTGAAAACAACGCCCCATCTGAGACAAAATTCACGAAAGAGGTGCCTCCTGGCAGGTTGATGGCTTGGTTGCAGACAGTATAGAAGCCGGGGAATGGACAGAAGCCAACGGCAAAGGAGGGGTGCCTGTTGGCTGGTCGGTAAGAGCACAGAATTCTGGTGCCAGAGACTGGGAAGCTGGGTGAGGCCATTTTCACCTCTCCTGCGCATACACATGCAGGCATGCCACACCAATCCACCCCAATAAGCAGCGCCACCTAGTGGAGAAGAGAGCCATTACACCAAACCCCATGCAACTGTGCCAACCAAGATTTAGATGACAACCACAAGTCTCTCTGCCAGGTTAGTGTACAGACTATAGAGTACTTCACAGCTTGATTTCTAGGGAAACTGTATGTAACTTCATTGAGATTTCCCTCTGTTTGATGGTCCATCTATTCATTTTTTTTCTTTTTCTTTTCTTATTCAAGGTTACAGAAAGAGAAAAAAATATTGTTTTCATAAATAAGCTTAATTTTTTACTATATTTATAATTGTATTTGTAAATTTTTATTCTATTTTACTTTCATCATTTCATTTCATTCTATTTTATTGTATACTTTTCTTAAAACTTTCTTTTCTTACCTTTTCTCTCCCTTTTTTCTCTATTCTACAAGCTTCTTTCAACAACTAGACCAAAACACATCTAGGATCCAGCTTTTTCTATTTGATTTTTCTTTTGTTTTTAATTTTTTAATTTTAATTTTTTATTTTATTAATTTTCTTCTTCCAAAATGACAAAAAGAAGGAATTCACCCCAAGAAAAAGAATAGGAAGAAATGACAGCCAAGGACTTAATCGACACAGATATAAGCAAGATGTGTGAACTAGAATTTACAATCACAATGATAAGAATACTAGATGGGTGGATAAAAAGCATAGAATCCCTTTCTGCAGAGATAAAAGAAGTAAAATCTAGTCAGGATGAAGTTAAAAATGCTATAACTGAGATGCAATCTCGAATACATGCCACGGCGGCATGGATGGATGAAGCAGAGCAGCGAATCAGCTATATAAAAGATAAAATTATGGAGAATAATAAAGCAGAAAAAAGAGAGAACCTAAGGAGAAGGAGCACTATATAAGAATTAGAGAACTCAGTGGCTCATTAAAAAAAAAAAAAAAAGGAGTAACATCTGAATCATAGGAGTCTCAGAAGATGAAGACAGAAAAATGAGTAGAATGTTTATAGGAGCAAATCATAGCAGAAAACTTTCTTAATCTGGGAAAGACACAGGCATCAAAATCCAGGAAGCACAGACAACTCCCATTAGATTCAACAAAAACAGCCATCAACAAGGCATATCATAGTCAAATTCACAAAATGCTCAGTCAAGGAAAGAATCATGAAAACAGTAATGCAAAAAGTCCTTAACCTACAAGGGAAGACAGATCAGGTTCACAGCAGAAACTGGCAAGCTAGAAAGGAGTGGCAGGATATATTCAATGTTCTGAATCAGAAAAATATGCAGCCAAGAATTCTTTATCCATCAAGGCTGTCATTCTAATAGAAGGAGAGATAAAATGTTTCCCAGACAAACAAAAACTAAAGGAGTTTGTGACCACTAAACCAGCCCTGCAAGAAATTTTAAAGGAGACTTTCTGAAGGGAGAAAAGATAAAACAAAGAAGACCAAAAGCAACAAAGACTAGAAGGACCAAAGAACACCACCAGAAACTCCAACTCTACAGGCAACACAATGGCAATAAATTATTATCTTTCAGTAGTCACCCTAAATGTCAATGGACTAAATACTCCAATCAAAAGACATAGGGTAACACAATGGATAAGGAAACAAGATCCATCTGTATGCTGTTTACAAGAGACCCTTTTTAGACCTAAAGTCCCTTCAGATTGGAAGTAAGGGGATGGAGAACCATCTATCACGCTAATGGTCACCAAAAGAAAGCCTGAGTAACCATACTTAGACAATATAGATTTTAAAATAAAGACCATAACAAGAGATGAGGAAGGGAATTATATCATAATTAAGGAGTCTATCCACCAAGAAGATCTAACAACTGTAGACATTGATGCCACCAATATGGAAGCACCCAAATATATAAGTGAATTAATCACAAACACAAAGAAACTCATTGAGAATAATACCACAACAGTAGGGCACTTCAACACCCCACTTACAGCAATGCACAAACCATCCAATTTGGAAAGACAATTAATAGTTGGTGATTAAAGAACATCCTACTCAAGAATGATGGTTTAACCAAAAAGTTAAAGAGGAAATTAAAACTACACACAAGCCCATGAAAATGAAAACACGACAGCCCAAAACTTCTGGGATGCAGCAAAGGCAGTGGTAAGAGGGAAGTATATAGCAATCCAGGCCTTCCTAATGAAGAAAGGAATCCAGGCCTATCTCAGATACACAACTTAATCTTATACCTTAAAGAGCTGGAAAAAAACAGCACATGAAGCAGAAGATAGGAAATAACAAAGATTAAAGCCAAAATCAATGCTATTTAAAAAAAAAAAAAAAAGTAGACCAGATTAATGAAATCAGGAGCTGATTCTTTGAAAGAATTAACAAAACTGATAAACCTCTAGCCAGTTTGATCAAAAAGAAAAAGGAAAGGAGCCAAATAAATAAAATCAAGAATGAAAGAGGAGAGATCACAATCAACACAGCAGAAATACAAATAATAATAAGAGAATATTATGAGCGATCATATGCCAATAAATTGAGCAATCTGGAAGAAATAAACAAGTTCCTAGAAACATATAAACTACCAAAACTGAAACAGGAAGAAATAGAAAATTTGAATAGTCCCATCATAACCAGGGAAGAAATTGAGTTAGTAATAAAAAATCTCCCAAAAAGCAAGAGTCCAGAGTCAGATGGCTTTTCAGAGGAATTCTTCCAAACATTTAAGAGTTAACACCTATTCTTTTGAAGCTGTTTCAAAAAACAGAAAAAAAAAAAGAAGGAAAACTTCCAAACTCATTCTATGAGGCCAGCATTACCTTGATTCCAAAACCAGACAAAGATCCCAGTAAAAAGGAGAAATACAGACCAATTTCCCTGATGAACAGGGACACAAATTTCTCACCAAGCTACTAGCCAACCAGATCCAACAATACATTAAAAGAATTATTCACCACAATCAAGTGAGATTTATTCCTGGGATGCAGGGCTGGTTCAATGTCTGCAAATCAAATAATGTGATACATCACATTAATAAAAGAAAGGGCAAGAACCACATGATCCTCTCAATAGATACAGAGAAAGCATTTGACAAAATACAGCATCCTTTCTTGATAAAAACCTTCAAGAAAGTAGAGATAGAAGGATCATACCTCAAAATCAGAAAAGCCATACATGAAAGACCCATCACTAATATCATCCTCAATGGGGAAAAACTGAGAGGTTTCCCCCTAAGGTCAGGAACACGACAGGAATGTCCACTCTCACCACTGTTATTCAACACAGTATTGGAAGTCCTAGCCTCAGCAGTCAGACAACACAAAGAAATGCAACCAAATCAGCATGAAGGAAGTCAAACTTTCACTCTTCACAGATGACATGATACTCTATATGGAAAACCCAAAAGATTCCACTGCTAGAAATGATCCATGAATTCAGCAAAGTCACAGCATATAAAATCAATTCACAGAAGTCGGTTGCATGTAAAGCAGCAGAAAGAGAAATCATGGAATTATTCCCATTTACAATTGCACCAAAAACCATAAAATACCTATGAATAAGCCTAACCAAAGAGGTAATAAATCTATACACTGAAGACTATAAAAGCTTATGAAAGAAATTGAAGAAGACCCCCAAAAATGGGAAAATATTCCATTCTCATGGATTGGAAGAAGAAATATCATTAAAATGTCAATCCTAACAGAAATTAGTAAGAGAAAGACAAACATCATATGACTTGACACATATGTGGAATTTAAGATACAAAACAGTTGAACATAAGGGAAGGGAAGCAAAAATAATATAAAAACAGGGAGGGGAACAAAACCTAAAAGACACTTAAATACAGAGAATAAACTGAGATTTGCTGGAGAGGTTGTGAGTAGGAGAATGGGCTAAATTGGCAAGGGGCATTAAGGAAGACCCTTAATGGGATAAGCGGTGGGTATTATATGTAGGGGATGAATCACTGGATTCTACTCCTGAAATCATTACGTCACTATATGCTAACTTGTATGTAAATTTAAAACCAAAACCAAACAAAACATTTGTTGAGCCTTTTTAATACACAAAGCATTATTCCTGAAGCTGAAACATGGTGAGCAATAAGTCAAGCAAGATACTTCCTCTGTTGAGTTTGCTTTCTTGGGGGAAGAAGAATATTAACACATTAATAAACAATATTAAATAGTATACTGGTAAATATAATAAATAAAACAAGTTGGTTGTTGGAAAAAAAAAATGAAGAGAAAGGGTAACTAAGCTAAAGTAGATTGGGTTGTCAGGGAAAGCCAGGTTAAAACAGAACATTTTGGCAGAGGTATGAATAGTTCTAAGACTCCCTTCTCGTGAGAATCTGGAGTCAGAACATTCTAGGGAAAATAGGCAGAAAGAAAAGAGTTTCCATAATGGAAATTAACTCCTTTGTTTTCTAGAATCAATGAGAATGTCTGTGTGCCCTAAAGAATGACCAAGTAAAGAATGACACAGATTTGGGAAGACAAGCAGGGCCCATCAAGTAAGACTTGTAGGCTATGGTAGGCATTGATGCATTATAAAATATATAAAAATTTATACATATATATATGTATATATATATACACACACATATATAACTTATACATATATATAGCATGTATGTTTAAATAGCATATATATGGAATATATAAATATGTATATATATACATATATACAAAATATGTATATATATACATATGTATATAAATACATACATACAAAATATGTGTATATATACACTCATATACACATGTAAATAGCACATGTATATATGTATATGTGCTATTTAAAGATGACACTGGTTGCTGTGGAGAGAAAACATGGGGGTAGAGTGGAGACAAGAGTGAGAGACAAGTTGTAAGCTATTAAACTATTTTCAGAATAGGGAAGGGTGGGGTAGTAATAAAGCAAAGTTCATTTTCGAGTTTTTGTTTCAGCAAGTTCTATATGATCGCATCATTTACTGAAATGGGGAAGACTGCCAAAGAAATCAGTCTAGGGGATGGAAAGAGAGGATAAAAGGTTTGCTTTTGGTCATGCCAATGTTCAGGTGATACTTAAGTAGAGATTTCACACAGGTATCTGAATTAATAAATTTAGTTAAGTCTAGCAAAGATATATGGGATAAAGATATAAATTTAGAATCACCAGTATTGAGTAGATATGTGAAGGCATGGGGGCTGATAGAGCTGAGATTTTAATGGAAATAAAGATGATTTGTTGTAATAATAGTAATTTAAAAAATCATTGCCTATCTTGAACAACAAATTTGTATCACCTCCCATAGTCCCATGCATAAAACCATTTTGTGAGATAGATGCTAGGTTATTACAGGCCGGGTGTCACTAGCTAGAGATTCACTCTTGCCCACTATTCAAATTCCCATTTTCCTAAAGCTCTTCAAATGACTTTGTATATGAAGTTGCTTACTAATGCCTGATTATTGCTAAATGCTTCATACTCCAATGGATTTTCTCTACATTCAAAGATTTTTCAACACTCGTTCAAAGTCTATTTTGACAAAAAATATCATGGATCCTCAAATAGCAAAAGTGTTAATTAAAATGAGTTTAAAAATACCACATGCTCTTAAATGTACTATGTGTGACACGTTATCAAAGTGAATTATTACCATTCATTCAAAACGCAAATACATATACACACAACTATGAATAGAGATGCCTTTGACTTAGGAAGTACCTGGAGGGGACATCCCCTTACACAGCAGCCCTTTCCATAGAATTTAGGAGGGCCTATTTCATCTGGTTTGGGGGAGGATGCTAACTAAGAGAATATCCTTGAACCTATCTCCAAAGATTCTTAGTAATTTTGAGGGGACGTATTTTAAATAAGTGTTTAACATTTTCCCCCTCAGTAGTGGTGCTTCCAGGATCACACTTTCAGAACATTACCCTACTCTCACAAGGTCACCAGATTGAACACTTCTTAGGATGCAACTACAAATAATAATGTATTAAAACATTTTCCCCTATGGACAGGATCTTGAATCTTACCAAATATAGTGGACCATGTAGAATATGGTCCAGATCTCCCTTTGAGACAGAGGACTTATTCCTTAGCAATAAGCACAGCTATCAGTTGACAACCCTCAGCTGTTAAGCACCTTGGGCAGAATTCCCTCAGAAGAAGAAAGTTGTTGTGTCAAGATTATATCCTTGCCCCAAGTAGGGCTGGGGAGAGCATCCCACTTCAAATGACTTTCCCAGGCAGGAGCATAAAAATCATCCCCACCCCACAGTTTATTTAGAACAGTGTTGATGAAAATACTCACTGATAAAAGCCCTGCAAATAGATCTCCACCTCAGTATCTATTTCTGGGAACCCAAATTAATACTGAAGTTAACTAACAGTATTAATTAAAAACAGCTCATTATCTCAAATATTATAAAGCACAGAAAGTCATGGTGTGAGTTCTAGCTATGTCCTATAGAAAGTTGAGCATTTAACACACAGGAACTGAATTCTACCACCAATGTTTCATGGCAAGCCCAGTTTTGTGAGAAAGGAATTTCAGATCTCAAGAACTACACATGGACCAGAATTAGATGAGAGCATGAGTCAGAACAGGGGCTTGGATTTGGCACTTTTTTAATGTAAAGTTTGTACTGATCTCCTTCCTGCCACTTCATGCATAGACAGGCCTGTTAGAATAAAGGTGTGGGCTCAGGCGGACAAAAGTGGCTGCTGTAAAATTACCCGGTGTCTCTGATCTGTAAGATTGTCAGAAAGGAGGTGGGTATGGTTTATTACCTTTGAGAACAGGTTAATATCAGGGATATGGTTGCATTAGTTGAAAGGGTTCCTGTCCACCTCTGCCCTTCTATTCTGAGGGTTGAAATCCCGCTATTTGAAACTTAAGGCAAGAAGAAGGGATAAAAGTCTAAAGCCATTCGAAGTTAACTATAACATGAAGTGAACCAGTTCTTAGACAAAGTAAGGATACCACAATAAAAGCTACATTTCTGATCAATGTAGAGAGAGCTACAAATCGCAGGGTGCATCCAAGTGTTGATGCTTTGAAAAGGTACCATCCATATCTGGCCCACCTCCACCACATCTTCTTGACTTATAAAGGAGAATGAACATTATCCCCCTCTTTCAACTTTCTTCTTTGTTGTCCAGTGAAAACTGTAGCAAAGGAAGCCAGATAACTACCATAGATGGTAGGAAGTAAGATAGTGCAAAGGAGCAAGAGAGAATGTTTAGTAAGAATTGATTATTTTACCTGGTATATGTCAATAAAAACATCATGGAGGAATAGCTTTTGACCCAGGCTTTAATATATATGCGATCAATGCACATTCATAGATATACCAAGATTTTTATTTGCTTTCTAGAGAAGATACAGTAAATCATAGTTTTGCTATAATTTTTCAGTATCCCCAATATGCTAGGTATATTGTTTGCTGTTATGAATGCAATAGAGGGTCATTTTAATAAAATTCCTGTCCTCAAAGTGCTTCTATCATCTTGGTATGTAAACCAAATTAGTAACTAGAGAATACTCAATAATAATTAAAAACATAAGACAGATATGAACTATTTCTTTGATTTCTAAGGCTTGATGGCATGAAAATGGATTATATCAGTTCTGTTTGACAATCTATGTTTGAAATAAATTTGCTTGGATTCCCTGAGAAAAAAATGAGACATATTCTCAGTGTTCAGAGCCAATGGAATGTTTTCCCTCTCTGTTTACACTGTGGAACGGAAATGTAGAAAGCAGGATTCAACATAAGATAGAAGTGGGTTGCAGTGCAGACTCAATGAAGAATTAAGTCAACGTCATGAGGATGTCTGGACCTCAGATATCCCTTCAGAGTTGCTTCATCCATCAATCCATCCATATTGAATATTAGGGGCCTAAATTGATTAGTCTTTGGACTGGGATTGCCACCAAGCAAGGGATATAACTTTGGGGAAGGCAATTACATTTGGATTTCGGAACCTGTGAAAAGGAACTCGACTTTGAACTGCCAGGTGGTGGCGCTCTAGGAGCTGGAGGAATAAGTGCCTCAATTCTGAAGAGAGCACTGAACAATACACTACTGCCTCCATGATAGTTTCTAGCACAACTGCTTTTCCTGCTACCAAAAACCGTACTTCTGATTGTGCTCAAGAGCTTTCCATAAAGTATGAGTTTGGAAAAAGCATTTTGTGTTTGCCCAAGATTCATATGTTCAAGTCTCAACCCTCAGTGTAACTGTATTTGGAGACTGAATGAGTGAATAAGGGTGACGCCCTATATCAGATATGGCTGGTATCCTCAGAAGAGAAGGAGACACCAGGGGTCCACATGCACAGAAAAAGGTCATGTGAGGACAAAGTGAGATACCAAATCTGCCAACACCTTGATCTTAGACTGCCAGCCTCCAGGAATGTGAGAAAGTAAGTATCTATTGTTTAAGTCACCCAGCCTATGGTCTTTTGTTACGGAAGCCCTACCAAATTGCCAGAAAGCAAGGTGAAGTAAGTGTTCTTACGTAAGAGAAAGGCGAAGATTCGATCATTAATACAAAGCCTACAGTTTTAGATTTAGATTAAAAAAATTTTTTTTAATGTTTATTCATTTTTTGAGAGACAGAGAGAGACAGAATGTGAGTAGGGGAGGGGCACAGAGAGACGGAGACACAGAATCTGATGCAGGCTCCAGGCTCTGAACTGATAGCACAGAGCCCGACATGGGGCTGCAACTCACAGACCACGAGCTCCTGACCTGAGCTGAAGTCGGATACCTAACCGACTGAGCCACCTAGGTGCCTCTAGATTTAGATTTCTTATCTGGACAATCTAGGCATACAACACTTTCTTCAGCTACAGTGTAGTTCATTAAAAAAAAATCTCCATGTAATGAAGATTTTTAAAATGAAACCTCATATTGTAGTTTATACAGTTACTATATCTGAATAAATGTTTATATATCTATAACACTAAAATATACCTTTTAATTATTAAATATCATATGTGTGTGCTAGTGAGTGTATGTTTGTATTTATATATGTAAATATGAACACATAGATATGGTTTGTACCTTTGTACCAGATGAAAATTATGTATGTTCAAATCCATTTATCATACATTTTTTGAAGGCATTCTGGGTCTACTAGCAAATTTGAATGAAGTATATAAAGCATTTGCCCAGATATCTGTGATCTAGCCAAAGGGAGAATAACCATAACATTTCCAAGGTGGACATACTGAAAGCTGCCAATTTGGTCTCTAACTTGATCACCCAAAGACTATGCACTTCTCTGAGGGCGGAAGATTCTTCCAAAAATGCAGATTTAGTTGCATTACTTCCTTACTCAAGTCAATTCCCATTGCCTTCAGCAGAATGCCCAAGAATTGTGCACAAGGCCTTTCCTGAGCTATCTCAGGCCCATGTCACAAGCCTATTTTGCATATCTTGATAACTTTATATGCTCCAACCCTGATGATATACTTGCAGTTTCTACACAGACTTGTGTTGCTTTCTTGTGTCTATGCCCAGCTACCTGGCTCTCTTGTTTCCCATAGGGTGAACTCTCATTCTGACCCACTCTGCTCAGGAATGGACAGGCAGCCCTTGCACAGTGGTCCTATTCTTAGAGCCCCCAACATTACACTCTGTTGTTACACTGATGCCTCTTACCCCTACTGCCCTAAATGGTCCATTTTGTTTGTCTCTTTACTCATCAGTCCGTGAGCAACATACAAACAGTGAGGAGACCTTTATCTCATCATCCTCAGGGACTTCACTGTACTTTTCATCCAGTAGGTTCACAATGCAGGCTTAGTCATTTGAACTGAAGGATGGATAGACAAACGCATATATATTTTACCAGGAAGAAATCCACGTTTTGTTATAAAATCACATTATTTTCAAAATGTAACTACTGAATTCAAGATGAATAACTTTTTTTTTTTTTTAATGATGAAGCATGCCCTTTTTTTTCTTTGAATGTTCACATTTAACACTGTATTGAATTTTAGTAAAGATTTAAGCAGTTACATAGTCACTAGGGGTCACTCTTACAATTTTAAATCTTGTGAACCTGTGTAGGTTATTTTCTTTAGAACAATTTAATTTTAACTCTTCTCTCAGTGATATACATAAAGGTTCTAATGACGATACCTGAATTTAGCTAAATAAATTACCTAAATGCTATGTTTACTTTCTTGGTTATTAAATATCATCAGGATGATTTTGTTGTATGTGTTTAAGAGAAGTTGCAAGGTAAGTGAAAACCTGAGAGTCAAAGTACAAATTAGTGAAACACAAAATAACATTTCATCAATTATATTCTCATCAGAAAATTTCACCTTATTGTAGTCATGGCAATTGTTACAGATTTTTTAAAAGATTATGGAAAGGCTTGTTCCTATAAAATGAAGATGATCTTCCCATGAATCCACAGCGAATTACCTGCGGAAATACAGGCACAACACTTGGCTCTTCAAACCAAGTGTCATCTCAGCAGGATTCTTAATCACATACAGGCTGAAAGGAAACCAACAGACATTTGCACATGACAGGGGAGCAGCAAAAAGAGAAACAAATCTCTTTTTAACTGTTCTGTGATCATCTCTATTCTTGCACCCACTCTCAAACCTTCTAAGTAATTAGGGCATAGCAATCAATCATGGCTCTTCAGCTAGGCACAGGCTCAGGTGTCTGATGTTTGATTTCACATCTCCCAGGAGCTAGAATTTAAGGAATAAGGAAAGGACTAGGAAGGGCAGGAAGCTGGGCAAAACAAAGGGCTGTGAACAAGATGAGTTACCCTTTCACCAGGCATCTGTACTCAGATGACCAGGAGCCTAGGGCACGTTCTCAGTGGGAGTAAGCCAAAGTGAAGAAAGAATGTTTGCACTTAAAAAATAAGTTGGAGGAAGTAGAATGATAGAAAACAATGACCATATGCTTTAAAGCCAGACTACAAGGTTGAAATCTTAGCTATTCAAAAGCAGTAGGTCTTGAGAAAGTTGTAAGCTTCAATTTTCCCAGTTTTTTAAAATGTTTGTTAATGTTTACTTATTTTTGAGATCGACAGAGAGAGAGAGAGAGAGAGAGAGAGAGAGAGAGAGAGAGAGGCAGAGAGAGTGAGAATGAGCGGGGAAGGCGCAGAGAGAGAGAGGGAGACACAGAATCTGAAGTAGGCTCCAGGCTCTGAGTTGTCAGCACAGAGCCCAATGTGGGGCCGGAACCCATGAACTGTGAGATCAAGACCTGAGCCGAAGTCAGATGCTTAACAGACTGAGCCAAACAGGCACCCGTCAATTTTCCCATTTGTGTAGTGGGAGCATAGTAAAAACAGCATTTATCTGCATAGAGGTATATTATGTGCATACATACCTGCATATATGCACATACGTATGTATGAATATATGCACATATACACACGTGTGCACATACACACACACCCCTATCTAATTCTACATGCCAGGCCAAAATTTGATGTTCAAAAAATTGTTATTATGCTAGCTGAGGAAAGCATATCTCCCTGATAAAAAATCAGGAAATACTGACCCAATATACAACTGGGGACCAGATACAATATTTGAAATCGTATTGTTAGTTGCCATAATAATATGGCTAAACCTGATTTCCACTCATTCAATCTCTCTGAAAGGCATCATAAACCATTTATTGATTTTTCTAAAAGGAGAAATAAGAAAAAAAATGTACCAGTTCAATATAAAGGCAGGCCATCAAATTTCAATTACAGACTTGGGCATTGGGCCTGCCAGACTCTCAATGGGCTCAGCTGTACTTAACGTAGAAAAAGAAAAAAAAATACCAAAAAACATCCACATGTTAGAGGCCTCTTAATTCAAGGGCAAGGGAGAAGCTAAAGAGCTATATTAAGTAAGGCCACAGAAGAGATGGTTATTGCAGACCCCAATGCTGGACTCTGCTGACTCTAGCTCATTCAAGGGTTAAACTTACATTCAGCCATATGGTTCCCACAGTCTCAGCCTACAGGCCCTAGGAAGGGAACTATAATGACAGTCACAAAGCACAGGCAGGACTATTTAAAGAATTTAGTTGCTAGCACTGAGAATGAAACCCCATGAGCAGCTTTGGAGAGACATGTAGGGAAATCTGCTGATTCTACCTCTCAGTTATTTGCTAGAGATCTGAGAAAAATCACTATTGCTGTTAACATTTAAGATTCAAAGAGATACATATTCTATATGGAGATTTCACCTCCAATGTATCTTTGTATGATCTCTAGGATTTTCCACAAACGATGCTGCCATCTTGGAAACAAGTATCACAATGCTTCTGTGGGCAGGGAGACATAGAACTTTGCAGTGCAGAGCAGGACTTTGTAGGCACAGAGATATAACATTCGTTACCTTAGTTAACCTCTCTAAGACAATTTCCCCATTATCTAAAGTGGCATAATAATACCCATTTCTCACAAGTTTAATAAAGATGAAAAATGAATGAAAATGATAATGGCTTTACAGAAGTTACTACAGTGCCTAATAAATATCTAATAAATAGTAACTACTATAAATTGTTAGCATTACCATCATCATTACAGAATAAAAAAAAAACCCACATTTTTTTCCTTCAGTTTTTAGTTTATTTCAAGAGGAGTTACAGAGATTGATCTTTCTACTCTGCTTTCAATTCTAGTAGCTGTCACTGTCAGCAGGACAAGGGCAGTACTATGCCTGGCCTTATTTTCCTGTGTACTAATTGTAATTATTTGCAAAAAAAAAAGAGAGAGAGAGAGAGAGAGAGAGAGAATTGTAAACCAAAGTGTCTCAGTCCACAAGGATGCTATGAGCATCAGACTTCCCTGCATTATGAAAGCTGTTATCTCTAAAGACAGAGAGATGGATAAGATGACCTCTAAAAGTCCTTAGAAATGGATATCTAACTTCCCAGCCATTTGGATTTTCTCAAAGCATGCTCACTTAATTCTGCATAAGGCCCTCTGGTTGAGTGGAGTAGGCCTGCAGTTGGTGCCAAAACAAAAGAAAGTGCCCTCCCATAAAACAGTAGCACAAGCACAAACAGGGAAATTTCTTTATTCCTAATTTTTACTCTTGAATCAGTGCAGGCTGACTCATGAACAAATGGAGTTGATTATTCATCATTTGGAGAGTATATGAATTGACCTGCACTTGCTCCAAATATGTATCCCCTCTCTTAATTCTTAGTCTGCTGTTATACAGTGATATAGCTTCCTATGCATCTGCATATCTACTACAGACCTTGGTTAAAAAGCAAACTCCTCAAACAGAAGCATTAAATCTATTGCAAACCTCTTAATCAAGTGTCTCATCATAGCATCTAGAGGCAAAACGCCACCCCAATAAGATAGAACATTCCAGAACGAGGCAGGAAGAGTATAAAAGGAAAATGTGAGCACCAAGGACTGACTTTTCCCCTTTTCATTATTGATTTGAATATTCATCTATTTTTTTTACTCATTGATTATTTTGAAAGATCAATAATGTATCATGCTACATGTTAGAGATGCTAGGGATACAATGTGTGATAATAATTGGTACCTAAATTCAAGAAATTCCCAGTTCAAAAGAGAAGAAATAGCAAAGTGGTGATTTTCATAACTTTATGATGATGCTTTAAGACATGCATATGCAGTGAGAATAGCAAAGGTACCAAATATTTGAGTGATAATTCTCTAATTATGATTGGGAAGGCAAAGAATAGATGGTATGCTGAATCTTTTAGTTGCATTTTTAAGGATGAAGAGTTGTTCACCAGATGGATAATTTTGTACTGGGCTGAGGTGGCTCAAGTTTACTAAAGTTATTATCAGAACAATAAAATGTACTGTCATTGATTTTCACATTGTGGTTTTTGTCTTTTTACTATTCTGATACACTTAGAAATAAATCAGAATAATATAATCCTTTAAATGGAAGATACGATACTGTTAAACCTGAAATAAATCACTGGCATTATATAGGAGCTAACTATGTGTTGCATTGCATCAAATATTCTATATATATCTTCTAATTTAATCTGGACCGAGACAATACAATAGTATTCCCATTTTCAGATGAGAAACATAAGGCTCAGACAGGATAAACAAATTTACCAAAGGTATACCAGACTAAAACTCAAAATCATGGCTTTCTGATTCTGGAATCTATGATATTAACAACACTGAAATACTGTCACTTTTCCATATTATCCAGTGCATTAGTATTTAGAGTATGTACCACTGACTAGATGTATCAGAATTACCTAAGAATGTTAGAAATGAAGATTCTTATGACCCACTCCAGATCTCTTAAATAAGAATCGACATTTAACCAAGACCCCAGGTAATTCATATACATAATAATGTCTGTGAAACATTGGTTTTGTCCAATCCCCTCCATTAGAAATCCCATACATATGAGTATTCATCTCCTGCACACAAGGTCAGGGAACTATTTCATCTGGCAAATTTAGTTGCTCATTTCTTAATGAAACCTGCTTCCTTGTATGCAATAACATTATGCTCTCCCTGTACTGAATGTCCCTCCCTTCTGGAACATTGGGGCATACATCCCCTTGCTGTTTCCTGTGTCAACTTGTCACATATTTGGGCCCAAATTTGAATATATGGACACTCTTTATTCTTCACTTTCATATAATTATTCCAATTTGTTTAACTATTACACTAATATGCATGTCTGCCCCTCATCTTTGTGGTCTCCCATTTATGGGGAAGGTGTAGCTTTCCCATATGGATATGTTTTTCCTGAGGGAGAATACAGTTAGACAATCATTCTCTGTGATCTGAGTACGCTGGGGTTGCTATTAGTTGAATAACACCAAACATCTACAGCATCTCATTAAGTGATAATCTCAAATGCTAGAAGCTATTCCCAGATACCAAAACAGGGCATCTCTACTGATGCTCAGATTTGAGGAGGGAGTCCCTATATACACCCTGCCAGAGTATAAGAAATCATATACCTGAAACTCCCTTTCCTCTTGGCTTTCCAAACAATTTTCAGTAATTTTCTTCTCTGGAACTTTCAGACATTTTGAATATTCACTGAGTAATCAGGAATCTTCATTGTGAATTGTTTAGGCAGTATTAGCAGCAGAAACTTACCCTTCATAGAAGCAGGAGAAACTTACCCTTCATTTATCTTTAAAAAAAAAATCAGTGATTATCTAGGCCCTGGGGAAACAAAGATGAGTAAGTCAGAGTCCTTGCTTTACAGCAGGTCACAGACTAGAGAAAGACAAACAGGTAAGTAAAAGTATAATCACAATAGAAAGCATGAACACAGTTCCAAGGGAAACAGGAATAAATGATTAATTGCCTCAAGGATGAGAAAAGAATTTCATAGAGAAATGGTATTTGAGCTGTCTTACAAGGATGATTTTGCTAGTCAAAAAAGACCAAAAAAGTCACTGATTTTGCTAGTCACAGAAGATAGCAAAGTCATCCCAGGTAGAGGACCTGGTTGTGAATAGTCAAAGAGAACCTTGTGACAGAGTGTTCAGAGAATGGTAGAGTTCAGTAACTTGGATCCCTTTCTGGAGGGGAGACACAAGAGATAATCTGTCACCAGATTATGTTTTAAGAAGGCCATGTACACTGAACCATAAACTTAGATCTTAACCTTTAGAGCACTAGGGAGTCATGCAACGTTCTTCTTACAGAGAGGATGTCGTGATCTGATTCATGATCAGAAGTTAGACTCCGCAGGTAGGCTGGACAACAGATTTGAAGGAGGAGAGAAGCTCACAATCAAAAGACCTCTTAGGTCTGGCTGGTACCAGACTAGATTTGTTGAATGTTCTGTCTGACAAATGTTTGTTAAATGTATCACCCGGATATAAAGGGCCAAAGCACATTAAAAATAATAAAACCAAGCACAGCTGTTTGACTCCTAAACAAAACAAATGCTTGAAGCTCTTAGTAATTGTGAGAGAATTAATTTCCATTCCCCAATGGTAAGGGGAAAATCCTCAAGCACATTTTCTACTGAGCCTTTTACTGGATGAACAAAACAGAAAGCCTAAGTACATATTGTTAATGAAATGTATAAATATCCTACCCATTCAGAAGAAATCTGTATGGTAAATCTGAGGAAGGAAGAAAACAGCTTTGAGAATAAACACTAAATGAAAGAAAAGTCAGATCACATCCAGAAGGAAATAAAAACATGTAAACTCCTGTGTATTCTAACCAAGATATCACTTAACCAGTAGGGAGTGAAATATAAAGCCAACAACCTCATTGGGGTTTTTGAGGATGCTAATGCAATCCAAATGACTTCACCATTTTCAAAGTGTGTTTCCACGTGGTGTCTCATTTAATACACACAACTTCTAACAGGTTGTTGCTATTGTCCATATTTAACAGATAAGGAAAATTTAGGTTCTAAGAGTTGAATAATTAATTTAAGAGTCGAGTTGAATAATTCTCAAGTCTCTTTGTGTTCCAGCAAAGACCAACTGAAACTTCTCTTACTTTGAACCCTAGAAATTGCCACTTTCTAGGTTAAAATGTTTAAATATTGACAACTTTGTATGATTCAACCTAATAGATCCCAAGTACATACTTATGATCTAAAATTTTTAATCAGCAACATGTGATTTTACACTGGTTCCACGGTTACAACTCTAAACTGATTATAAATGTCAAGTGGCAAAACCAAGTTGGAGTCACTATCTGACTAGGGAACTTGGCAGGGGTGTGCTTGATTCAGATCCTCAAATGATGAATTTTGCTAGCCCCACAGCCCATTTTGCCCATGCCCAGGCAAGGAGTTGAATTGTAACTACTGTGGAGAGTGTCTTCCTGCCCCATCTGACCAGATGGCTGGTGACAACTCCTGGAAACTGTGCAGCCGAGTGGAAAGGCATGCAGAGCCCATAGTTTGCAAAACAAAGTCAGTGGCCCTGTTCAGCCAGGGAATTTGGGGTGTGGTTCAACTTGAGTTAAGACGAACAACAAAGAGCTTCACTGGCTTCAGAGCTGTTTCTTCCACTATGCCTGGGCAGGAAATATAATTCATAGCCCCACTCAGGGCTGAACACAGCCTTAGGCTTGGTGATCAGAGAATCTAAATGGACCATACAGGAAGTTGCATAGCCCACCCAACAGCCATATGTACTTGAGCAAAGCCTCCTCTATCTGAAGAGCAAAACCAGTAGCCTCACCAGACCACGAATCCAGTGCATACTCTGGCCTGATTCTGGTCTTCAAACAATGAGGTGTAGAGGTTCTGGGTTCCATCTTGCTGCCTTGCTAATTCATAACCCTAACTATTACTGAATGTAGTACCTAGTTGTGACTATCTAGTAAACCTGACCAGAGACTTCAGGCAACCACGGAGTCTGTTATACAGCCTCACTTGGGTAGGCAACCAAGCTAGCAGCCCTATCTAACTGTTCTCACCAGTAGCCAGCTCCCTCCAACCCACCTAAACCCTGTCCTCAGAGCTCAAGCTGTTCCCTTGCCCCCAAACAGACCATAATAAAAGGCCCCACCTGCCAAGAACATTACCAGCAGACACATCCAGGAACCCAAAGTGAGATGACTGGTGAACTGTATCTGCCAAGCAAACATATAAATCCTGGGAGAAGAGTCCAATTACTCTTTTTTTCACAGACACCAACATAAAAATAATAATAATAAGGATTAAAAAAATCAGGTAAATATGACACCACCAAAGGAAATTAACAAAACTCCAATAACTGACCTAAGCAAATGGAAATTATAAACTGTTGGACAAAGAATTCAGAATTGTCTTTTTAAAGATGTTTAGTGAGCTACAAGAAAACACAGAGAACTAAACATAATTAGGGAAACAATGCATGAACAAAAAAGGAAGTCTGACAAGGAACAGCAGTCATCAACACAAACAAACCAACAAACCAACCCCAGAAATCCTAGAGCTGAAAAATGCAATAAACTGAAGAATTTAAATAGAGAGTACTAACAGAGCTTCTCAACCATGCAGAAGAAAGAATCAGTGATCTGGAGGATAGGACATTGGAAATTACCCCATTAGAGTAGAAGAAAACATAGTAAGAAAGCTCTTTGACATAAGTCTTGATACTGATTTTTTTGGATATAAAGGACAAGAAATAAAAATAAACAGGCAAGACTACATCAAATAAAAAATCTTCTGCACAGCAAAAGAAACCATCAAAAAGTGAAAAAGAAAACTTACAGAATACAAAAAAAAAAATTTGTAAACCAAGAAAGGTTTCATATCCAAAAAATGTAATAAACTTCTAAGGATTTAATATCCAAAAAATATAATAAGCTCATACAACTAAATAGTAAAATATCAAATAAACTAATTAAAATGATTAATGGAATAAAAGGGGTGCCTGTGTGGCTCAGTCAGTTGAGCGTCTAACTCTTGATTTTCGCTCAGGTCATAACCCTGCGTCATGGGATTGAGCCCCACGTCAGGCTGAGCATGGAGCCTGATTAAGATTCTCTCTCCTCCTCCTCCTCCTCCTCCTCCTCCTCCTCCTCCTCCTCTTCCTCCTCCTCTTCCTCTCTGCCCACCCACCCCCCCACTTATATGTGCTCTCTCTCTCTCTCTAATTAAAAAAAATGATCAGTGGAACTGAATAGACATTTTCTAAAGATATACAAAAGGCCAACAGGTCCAACACATACATGAAAAGAACCTTAACGTCCCTACTCATCAGGGAAGTGCAAATTAAAACCACACTGGGATATCACATCTTGCCTGTTGGAATGGCCATCGTCATCACAAAGACAAGAAATGAGAAATGCTGGCATGAATGTGGAGAAAAGAGCATCTTTGTGCACTGTTGGTGGGATTATAAATTGGTAGCCTCTGGTACCAATTATAAATTGGTAGCATGGAGAATCTTTTAAAAATTCAATATAGGACTATCATATGATTAAGAAATTCCACTTCTGAGAAAAGAAATGAAAACACTAACTCAAAAAGATGTCTGTACCCCCATGTTCATGGCAGCATTATTTACAATAGCCGAGACATGTAAACAACCTAAATGTTCAAAAACGTATGAGTGGATAAATGAATACTCTGTGTGTGTGTGTGTGTGTGTGTGTGTGTGTGTGTTCACACACAAATGAGGAAATCCTACCATTTGTGACAATATAGATGGACCTTGAAGGCATTACGCTAAGTGAAATAAGTCAGAGGAAGGCAAATACTATATGATCTCACTTATATGTGGAATCTTCAAAACAAAACTCATAGAAAAAGAGGTCAGACTTGGGGTTATCCAGAGACAGAGGGTGTGTGAGGGGGACATGGAGGAAGGCAATCAAAAGGTACAAACCTGCAGTTATAAGATAAATACGTACTAGCGATGCAATGCACAACATGATGACTACAGCTAACACTGCTGTACAATAGATGTGAAAGTTTTTAAGAGAGTAAATCCCAGGCGTTGTCACCAAGAGGAAAAAAATGCTTTCCTTTTTCTTTCTTTTTACTCTATTTATATATCTATCTACATCTAACTACCTACTTAGATAGATAGATAGATACATAGATACATAGATAGATAAAGATAGAAATTAGCTAACTCTACTGCGGTGATCATTTAAAAATATATGTAAATCAGGGGCACGTGGGTGGCTCAATAGTTTGTGTCCCACTTCAGCTCAGGTCCTGATCTGATGGGTTCGTGAGTTCCAGCCATGCATCAGGCTCTGTGCTGACAGCTCAGAGCTTGGAGCCTGCTTCAGATTCTGTGTCTCCCTATCTCTCTGCTCCTACCCTGCTCACATTCTGTCTCTCTCAAAAATAAATAAACATTAAAAATATTTTAAATAAAAAATATATGTAAATCAAACCATCATGCTGTCCACCTTAAACTTATATAGTGATGTATGTCAATTATTTCTTAATAATACTGAAAAGAAAAGATTTATAGAAAACTTTAAGTCAAGTGAAATGTCAAGTAAAATGATTCTGTATCTCAGTTCAGCTGGGCACCAAACTGACCCATGTTTGTTACTGAAGTGGGTATCAAACTAAAGGAAGAGCTATTTGAATATCATCCACTCCCTCATTTTTCTGATAATCACCATAAATATTATTTTTATGCATATTCATAGATTATTTATTCATATTCATTCCCATATTCTTTAGAATATTTTAGATCATAAGATGATGTATTAAAATATATATTACACATATCACATTATTTTACACACAAATACACACACACAACTATTATTTTTGTTGCACCTTGAAATATCCTTTATATTAAAATGTACCATTTCAGAAGACATATTTTACCTCCAATTTTCTGGAAAGAAAAATAAAAGAAAGATATTCAGTAAATGCAGTTGTAAAGATGAATTTGTGCCCTGTGAATAATGATAGTTTATGGAAAAAATGATGTAAGTCCCTTGCCAGGAGGATCCAATCAAGAACTCTGAATCAGGTCCTTTTGGTTACAAGGTGGAGGCCACAGATTTTAAAGGACCTTTGGTTCGTTATTTGCCTCTAATTGAAAGATTGTGTCTACAATGAGTACAAAGAATTCTCATTATCTGAACTTCCATCTCAGCCCTTCAGGGAGGTTGTTCCGCTAGTGACCCTTCTGTGGTTTATTTCATCAGCACAGTTTTGGTGGCTACATATGGTGACCAGAGTTCTCCACGAGGGCACAGAGTTTTGCAAATGACATAAATATACCTAGCCTATCCTCTACTGATGGAATATTTGCACCTCTATCTCTAACCAGCGATCAATGGGAAGCAACTTATAAACCTTCGCATCTTAGGACAACTCCAAACATCCATAGTGGTTATTATTACTTTTTTTTTTATGTTGAACTCAAATATGTCTCCAAAAACTAATAGATCTTTTAGTGCCTAGGAATTACAAATAAAAAATGTTCTCCCTCTTCTACGTGGTGCCAGATGTCTTACACTGATCCTACCCCCTCCAGCCTAAAATCTGTCAAAGCTCTTTTATCTGTTCCTTAGATGATATGATGTGGAATTCCCTCAACAATCTGCTCATTTATCTCTGACCTCACCGGGTGACTCTTAAATGTAATTCTCAAAAGTGCTTTCTTCCCTACCTGAGATTCAAACCAAATCATACTACTATCCTGATTAAAAACCTGAAATGTTTTTATAAAACCTTCAGAATAAAAGCCAAGCTCCCATCACAAAGATGCCTGCGGTGTGTTCTCAGCCCATATTTTGGACTCACTCATGTTACCCCATGCCATTTTTGCCCTGTGCACAAACCTTGTTTTCTTTTCTCTCCAGACTTTTGTACATAGGCTTGCTCTTATATTTTCAATATAGAGAAGCCCTATAAGACTCAATTTAAGATTGGCTCCTCAAACAGGTCTTGAGTGACACTGAGTTAGATGTTGTTGCAGTGTGTTCCAGAAAAGCTTTCCCTTTCCATATTTGGCATGTATCTTGAAGTCATGTATTTGGAAGTTTCTTTTTCTGTGTCCCTCCAAAACATGCATAGATGGGCCGTGACCTCTTTTAGAACAGCCAGTGTCCCTTCATCTCATTCTCCTGTCTTCCTGTATTGTTGATAGAGAAGAAGCCTCAATTACATGAACAGCTTAAATTAACACAACTAAAACAATTGGGGACTGTCAAGTCTTCATATATAGATCAGGCTTTAATGAACTGAAGACTGTATAAACACTTAGATTTTAAAATGGTTCCCCTGTTCATTGACAATCACAATCTATTAGCCCAGCTGACCTACCAGTTTGGACACTGGGAAATCTGTTGCAAGGAAGTGTTTAAATCACCCCCAAAAGATTACTCTTATTAGTAGTTTCTCCTCAGAGAGAGGATATGGCATGCTTCAATGATGGGAGAGTAAAGTCAGTCTTTGAGCTCACACCCATTTCTGGCCCTTACTCCCATGAAAAGAAATGGAAAATCATGCCTAAAACTGAAAGAAATAAAGCTATACTGAGAACAAGCAAATTAAATTTTGTTTACTTCTTTTTATTTTTACCTGACAATGTTAGGATGATCTTAATAACCAAGATCTTAAACATTTCTGAATTCATTTCTTGAATACTTAGCCAACCAGACAAAAAGAGAGATTTAAGGTCAGGATGGAAATGATTATCTTTTAAATAGAATTAGGGTGGCTGCCAGTGAGAGATAAAAATTGGAATAACCAAGTTATGGGAATAGTATTTATATCAACTTTAAAAAATGGAGAAAACTAGAATTTTATTTATTCTGACCCAGGAAGACAGCAGAGGTCAGCACATGGGGTGAAAAGATGTACTCTCGGCTAGAACATTTTCTAGTCCCATCTCCCTCCCTAAATAATAACTATTTTTGGAATTCAAAACTCTTCATAAACTGGTCCTTCCCTAACTCCAAATCAACCGGTGTTGGAATACTTTAAAAATGTAAGGATACCCAAAAATTTATTTTAATTGGCCTTGAATGCACTTCCCTATGTATATTTTTTAAAGCTTCTAGATGATTCTAACATTGTTTCAGCATTGAGAAGTTAATATGACTTCAGTCTCAATACAAATGTGTCATACATAATAGTATTTTTAGTGTGATCTTTGCTTTTATTAAACTGCTTGGATATGATTGATACTTGTGTCTGTCAACTAGTACTGGTTCTACTTCTCATTTTGTTTAAAGTCTTCATGTAGCATCAGGGCATAATAATGATGATGATAATAATAATAACAACCACTATTTATTGAAGTACTTTTCTAAGCACTTCATGAATAAAAATCCATTTAATCCTTGAAAAAAAAAAAGACTTAATATCTATTATTATCCCCATTTACATTTCACAGCAAAAGGAGGAAACAGAAACTCAGAAAAGTTAAATTGCCCAAGATTACAGAGTTAGTAAAAGAGAAGACTGGGTTCTGTGCAAAGGAGTGGTTCACATCGAAACCTGTTAAGAATGATTTGGTAAGAAATCAGTATGCAGGAGATGTAAGGAAGGGTTTAAAAATATGGGGTCTGGGACTAACACACTTGATTGAAAGCTGACTCTACTGTTCACCGGCTGTGTGACTTATACAAAATCCCTAAATTCTTTGACCTCCATTTTCCTCTTTGCCTAAACATGGGTTGCAATAACTTCAACCTAACAGCATACAAAGGCCCAGAACAGCTAAATAACTCAACAATAGGGACCAACAAAGTTAAGTGGCAGAAGAATTAAAACATAAATATCTTGATTTATAGATCTATTTCCATTTTAGGATGACAGCTTTTTTCTGGGAGCCAGATTTGAAAGACCTCGGGTACTCAGATAAGGAACTAACTTTCTCTGACCATGTGAGCTATGATCCAGTAAAGAGACTACACCAGCTCTCTGCAGGGGCTCAACCCAGGTGTTTAAGATCGTTAATGAGTTAACTGAAAACTCAGTGGGGATCCTCATTTGTTAGTGCATTTTCCTGAAAGTACATGGGAGTCTGACAGTGACCTATCAATCTGCAGATCCCGGCATAAGAATCTGCAGGTTACGAGGGCAAGAATCACCTCCCCTAGGGTCAGACAGATGTTTCTTCCTGCTCCACACTGCATGCTACTATATGAGACGAGGCATCACCAGAACCATAAGGAGACCCTAAATTCTTGCCTTTGTGCTTTCCAACTGACCTGTTTTCTACATTGTAAGCCTTTGGTCTTCATTATGTTCTGGAAAGCAATGAGCCACAAACAGGACAGGAGCTTTATAAAAGGTGGGAGGTGCTTTATCTGTAACCCTATATAGAGCTCCATTCCCTGCAAGGCTCCATCAGCTTTGAACTCCAGTTTGTGGGAAAACAGCAATTTAGCATATGAGCAACAAACCTATTTTCTTATTTTATTAAGCATGAGACATTTCATACTGGTCTGATTGAGATAATTTGACCTCTGATACTTCAGTGTGTTAGTAGAACTTGATCTTGGTGAAGGTAAATTGAAATTCTATTTTGCTTTATTACACAAAATGTGCTGCTCCTCATGGAGGCAATCTGCCACTGATTGTCTATAGGTACAATTAAATATCTGAAAATTAAAACAGTATTTACCTTACAAAGAATTCACATATCTATTGACAGCTAATATAATTGGCTCTTACACATATTATAAGTACTGCTGCATACACTACTTTGATTGTCACAATTACGTGAGACAGCATCAACATCCCCATTTTCAGATAAAGGAAACAACAAGACAAGCAGAGTATATTGCCTAAGGTCACACAGGTAAAAATTTCTGTTAACCATTAGACTTACATTGTCTTTCACAAACTTAATTGTTTTGCTGTTGATATGACATAAGAACTGTTTCCTTAACATTTGTTTTTTGGATAGGCGTCATCAATAAAATTGTATGTTTTTCTATAGGCTATCTGAGATGTTAAAGATTCTGGAAATGCTCAGAAATGACTTGTATAAGCATTTAACTGGGAAGGACCAACTTCTTTGGGATTGACCTTTGAGGAGGGATGATGCTAGAATTCTAGTAGCCCAGATAAGGATACCTCTGTTTAGGTGTTACTGAAAGCATGCTATTGCCAGGAGAGCCTAGCTTAAACTCAGTTTTTTTTATGTTATTTAAAGATAATAATTCCCATATTCCGTAACCCCAAGGGCATAATAAAGATCAATTTAAGTATTTATTGTTTCTTCAAGATATGGTCTGTGGAGTTCTGATATTTCAGGAGTGGGTTGAGGGTGATCAGTGATCTCAATTGTCCTCAATTGCCCCACTCAAATCATCCAGTTCCTCTCCTATTTATTTTACATTTTGAAGTAAAAATGTAAAAAAGAGAGGAAGTTTCTTTTAGAAAGAATAGAATAAATGTTTTAAAGCAATTGAGATGATACATTCAAAAACACACTTTATGGTGTATAGTTAGAAAGGGATTTTTATTACTTGCCAAGTATTATCGTAAAAACCAAGCCATATTTTCATTCACAGGAAAGAGGGATAATGGTAGAAAAGGTATTTGCTTTCCAATTAGAAAGGTGGTCTTTTGGTTCTATATTAGGATACTCCAGAGAAATAGAACCAATAAGATGGCAATATCAGTAATTGTATCTAAGTCTCTATCTGTATTTTTTTATTTATTATAGAGAATTGGCTCACATAATTATGGAGGCTGAGAAGGTCCAAGAGCTGTAGCAGCTAGGTGAAGACCCAGAAAAGCCAATGATGTGTTTCAGAAGGTGGGAGAGAACCAAAGTCCCAGCTCAAAGCAGCCACGCAGGAGGGATTTCTTCTTACTTACCAGAAGGTCAGCCTTTTTGTTCTATTCAGGTTTCTCATTGACTGGGTAAGACCCACTCACTTTAGGGAGCACAATCTATTTTACTTAGTCTGTTAAATGTTACATATCCAGAAACATACAGAATAATGCTTGACCAATTGGCTGGGCACCCCCTGGCCCAGTCAGGTTGATATATAAAATTAACCATCAAAGCTCCCATTCTGACATGTACTAAGAGTGACTGGATAATTCTCTTAAACTGCTTCATCATCAACAAGATCAACAAGATCAACAAGAATGAGGTACTATCCCACATAAAGTTGTTTTGAGGACTAATTGTGCAGCCCTCCAGTTGTCTGCTACATGGTTCTCTCCAGAGGCAGTTAACGATGTGGTAGGTTACTTCTTCAACACCATCAGGAGTGTAAAACAGACTAACGTGGGTCTGCATAAAATATTGAATCTTCAATGTAATATAATCATGGAGTGACTCCCCATTATCTCTGCCATTTAAGGTAACATAACCAAGGGAGTAACATTTCATCAACTTTGCCATATTCTATAGTTTAGGAACAAGTCATAGATCCTGCCCTCACTCAAGGGGGAGGGGTTATACAATCTCTTCTGGTGTGAATACTAAAAGATGAGCATAAATGGGGGTCATTTTAGGATCTGGCCATGACAGAAATGAAGCAGAAATATAAGCAGCTATTTAAAAATTGTGGGATAAACTTTTTTAAACTCATCATTTGTTAAGAGATATAAGTTTCTGAAAGTAAGTTAGCAACATGTTCAAGGTCTTATTTGTCTATGTTGATAGATAAGGCTCTATTTTCCATGGTGACACAAATATAATTTTAATTACTACTTCTAAATATGAATGTATATATGTATATGTATATGAATCACAGATTTTGTGATTCTATGCACTACCTGGAGTCTAACCACTACATATTTATTTCAAGAAAAACACAACTTCCCTATAGGAAAAGAAAACACTCCCTCCTTCTTTCAAATAACCTCAGCACTATCTAAAAATTGTAGTGTTTGTACATGCAGTTGACAAATCTTTCCATTCTAAAATACTGATGTTTTGGGGATGATGTTCACCTACTGAGAACAATGATAATACTCTCTGGGGTAGGGGGGATACGCACATGTAAGTTTTACTTCCTTCTTTGTACTTTCTGGGTGGTTTTAATTTCTATGTATTTTTATTCAAAATTGCAAGAAAGCAGTATTTAGTACTGCTGACCAATTTGCATGCTTACCCTAAGGAAGGTGATATTCATACAGATTTACAAACATGCTCATGGGTCCATGTATGGCACAATTTTTGAGGTTCCCTTGCTGTGAGATCAGCTCTGACTCATGAACCACATAGGACATACAAATTGAGAGAACTAGAAGGAATCCTCAAGCACAAATCACAGGAAATATAAACAATACAACAATTTGAAAAAACTGGACACTATCAACCTCTTTCCCAGAAATACTGGACCTCCCTGTTCAAAATCAAACAGCTGGAAACCCTAAACTGGAATGTGATCATGTGGTAATAGTCTCTTAGCACTATTTCCAGGACCCTATTTGTTTTCTCTTCTCTTAAATTACTTTAAGTTGTTACTATTGCTGGACATATAAATGGGGAATATTCAGAAACAAACAAGAAACTTTGTATACCTAATATTCCAAACCATCCAGTTAGTAATTGGAAAGAATTCCTTAGAGGAGAGCTGAACTGGACAGAGAATCAAGAAATGTAACGAAGTGCAGTCACCAGGTGCTAAATGTCACCTGTATATAAATGTGCAAAATCACACTCGAAGGGTCCAGCTATCCCGCATTGATGTTGGATTTGGATTATGAAGGCAGTAGGAACAAGTGTTTCTTCCCTCATGGTGCATTTCTGCACCTACCGAGGTTGCACATCACACACACACACACACACACACACACACACACACACACACACACACCTGCATGTGGGCATACACATACGAAGAGTTTAAGGCATCTCCACTGAACCCATATGTATAAGAACAACATTCCTATTTAGTCCACTTTTATTAGTCATAAGGAAACATTAAACAAAGATATCCCCATTTGGAAAACTGGGTAATTATGTAATAAATATTATGTACTAATACATCAGTGCACATATAATATATATAATATAAAAATATACTATATATAGCTGACATATTCACTTTAAGGTCTCAATTTGTTTGAAATCAATCATTTTAGCTGCAAATTGCTTTTAATTATTTATGTTCTCCTTGGCCTGGAGTGTACAGAGGATTGTAAATTTAAGTTAAAACTACACTGAATACTGAAAACTTTTTCATAGATATCATTTGCTGTAGATTGGCTAATTGCTCGGTCTGCAAATAAATAACACCTAATTATATTTCTTATTTGTAGAATTTATCTTTCGTTATATCCTGTTAATTGGACAACTTCCTTTTCTTTTTCATTAATGTCATAAGGTTCTCTTTTTTTTTTTTTTTGGTCCAGCTCCTAATTTAATGTTTTTAATATTCCTTTGGTAAGAAAACCAGTCAATTAACTTTGGATATAGAATGAGAGAAAATAAAATAAAATAAGGCCCAGAAAGTATGTGCAATGTGTAATTTTAATAAACTTCAACTTATATATGCCTTAGCATTGGTATTAAATACCTAGGTTTTTTTTTTCCATTTTATAATTTTCAGATAAGTGAGTATTCACTATATGAAAAGATACATCATGCATTTCTTTTCAAAGTATATTATAGCTTTATGATATATAAAGCACATAGTACACAATTCACACATTTAAAGTATACAATTCAATGGTTTTTAGTATGATCAAGGAGTTATGTAATCATCACAACCACGACCACAATCCTTTTAGAACATTTTATCATGTCAAAAATAAACCTCATTCCCATTATCAGTCACTTGTCAATTACCCCCCCCCCCCACCCCAAGCCCGCCCAAGTCTAGGTAACCACTAATCTACTTTCTGTTTCTATGTATTTGCCTAATCTGGACATTTGATATAAAAAGAGTAGTTAAATATGTGGATTTTGTGTGCATGTGTGTGTGTGTGTGTGTGTGTGTCTTTTCTCACATAGCATATTTCCAAGGTCTGTCCATGTTGTAGCATGAATCAGTACTTTTTTCATTTTTATTACTAAATACTATTATACTGTATTGATAGAGTATGCTTTATTTAACCTTTCATAGATTAAAGGGCATCCTGTATCACTTTGTATGGCTTATTAGAACAGGGGAGGGGTCCTTGCTATTATTTCATTTGGAAATATGGTCTGAGAAACAGCCAAGACAACCTTTGTGGGTGGATAGATCCGTATCATAACATCTGGAGATGTTTACAGTCATTGTCTGTTATGTGGACTGGATACAGAGAAAAGGAGGTTTTGCTCTGAAAGAAAAAATGAAGCAGGTTTTCAGGAGGAGCAGGGAATATATGGGGAAAGATTACAGGTTTCCTTCTGGTTTATAATTCCAAAAGCTTCTGGAAGTCCTGAGAATGGTAAGAATCCTCAAAATAGATTTATACTTTGTTTGGTTAAGTTAATGCAGAAGACAGAAAAATGACTTCATCACAGATGTTCCACTTTAACCCCAAAACTTGGGAATACACTGAGCTACACTTCCATGCTTGTGTTATGTTATATAACACAATGGACTTCAGTTAGAGAGAGTATCTAGATGGGCCTGATAAGTTCTTAAAAGCAGAGAGCTGTATCTAGATGGTGGCAAAAGGAGAAACCAGAGGAATTAAAAGTTTGAGAGGGATCTGCCACACCATTCTTTGAAGGTAGAAGAAGCCAGGTGACAAGGGATGTGGTCAGTCTCTAGTAGCAATGAAAGGCCCTGCCTCCAGATTCAGGGGGGAAATGTTACATAGTCACAGCAAACTAGATTCTTTTCTCAAACCTAAAAGCCCAGCATGGCAGACCTCTTGACTTCAGCCTTGTGAGACATTAATCAGAGAGCCCAGCTGAGACCACTTACAATTCTTACCTCAGAAATGTAAATAATAAATGTGTGTTGCTTTAATCCACTAAGTCTGTGGTAATTTGGGATGTGGCCATATAAAACTAATCCAGAGAGTATTAGAAAAGTTAGTTTAAAGTTCTTTAAGAACTAATATCTTCTTGCAATAGTGTTGTATGGTGACAGTCAATACACGTGTGGTGATTACAGTACAATGTATAGAATTACTGAATCACTATGTTATCTCAACAATATGTCAATAAAAAATTAATATTTACCCAAACTTCTGTTTTTTATCTCTCCTACTTACTAATTATAGAAGTCACTAAGACTATAAATGTACAACTTCTTCTTCAGAGCACATGGTGCGATCGAATTTCCTTATACACTCTGAAATTAGGTGTGATTTGCAGTTTATCTTGGACACTTCAGTGTTAGTAGAAGGGACTTGTATCAATATTGAGCACAGCTGTATTTGTTACATCTCCTGTCCCTTATTATGGTGAACACTGAAGGACATGTTGATTTCATGCCTCCCTTGTTATGGGTCCTTGGGTGACTGTGATAAGTCGATTTTCACTATGTCCCTGTGCTAACTCATAGTCAACATATAACATGAACAAAAACATACTTTTGAAATATTACTCTACTGATATTTTGAAGATAGTTGTTACTCAGCATAAGCTAGCTTCTCCTTGCGGAAACACCACATATGTGAACTTGGGCAACTCCCTTAATTATTATCTTCTACCTTTGCTGCTGCTGCTTCTCCTGCCCCTCCTCTTCTCTGCCTCTTTTTCTCCTCCTGTTCTTCCTCTTCCTCTCCTCCTTCCCCTCCTCCTCCCCCCTTCTCCTCCTCCTCTTTCTCCTTCTTCTTGTCCTTCTTCTTCCTCTTCTTTCTCCTTCTCCTCCTCTTTCTCCTCCTCCCACTCCTTCTCCTTCACCACCATCATCATTAATCTAAATAAGGGCTATTAATGCTAATACAGCTACCCTTTTTTGAGCAATTACTATGTATTCAGTAGAGTGCATTCAGTAAAATATGCTCTATCTAGCATAGTAGTAAACATCATGGGTGATGAAGTCAGTGTGTCTTAGTAAAAACCAAACCAAACAAACAAAAACCCTTTAATCTGATTAGAAGCTCCTTCTTCTGTGTCTCAATTTGTCTGTTGGTCCAACAGAGGTAATAGCACCTGCTTCATAGCACTGTGTGTGGACAAATATAAATTAACACAGGTGAAATGGTTAAAATACTGCCTGACACATAATAACCCTCTGATAAAAATGTACTATTAATAAGGACTAATATAATTTTCAGAACAATTGTACAAGCTAAGAATTCTAATCTCCATTTCATAGACACAAAAACTGAAACTCAAAAATTTTAATATTTTGCCCAAAGTTATATTAGTCATTCATGTGATTTCAAAGTCCATGCTCATAATCATTTCCCCAATGGTTTTATGTGCCTTTGACCTTAAGAATCAATCGCTTTTTACTCATTTAGGACATTAAGGAATCTACTCCTGAAATCATTGTTGTACTATATGGTAACGAACTTGGATACAAATTTAAAAAAGAAATTAAAAAAGAAAAAAGACTCAATCAATTCCTGGGCGCCTGAGCAGCTCAGTTGGTTAAGCATCCAATTTTGGCTCAGGTCATGATCTCATGGTTCCTGGGTTGGAGCCCCACATCAGGCTCTGCATTGACACTGCAGAGTATGCTTTGGATCCTTGTCTCTCCCTCTCTCTGCCCCTCCCCTGCTTGTGTGCTCTCTCTCTCTCTCATTCTCAAAAATAAACATTTAAAAAAAACAGAATCAATCAATTCCTTCCTCCTCTAGACAACTCTCATGCTTCCACCAAATTGTGTCTTTATGCCAAAATGAGATATCCTAATTCCTTCACTTACCTATTATCAGGCATAGTCACAATACAATAGCCTCCCCAGTTTGTCAACTCTTAATACACTCTGGGTTCTACACAAGTGTAATTATTAATCATACTTATATGGTTCTGGATTACATGTTTTAACAACATTGTAGAGGATTTTAAAATATCACTTTATTATTTTTTTTCTCCCCAAATAGTGGAACATACACAGACTTGTTAGAATAGTTAAAAGGTGTGATGAACATACTAAGAAATCTGAGTCACAACCTAAGCCCTCACTCACTGGTTGTATGACCATGGGGAAGCCAATCTATTTCTCTGGGCCTCATTAAATTCACTCACTCATTCATTCATTCATTCATTCATTCATTCATTCATTCATTCAAAGAGAAGATTCAATTAGTGGAAGATGTTTCCAATCCTCTGAGATAATAAGTAATATGATCCCTGAAAGCCTCACTTTAGCTTAAGTGTGGAGGTGACTCATGAGAACCTAATTGGGGAAGATGCTCAATTTTGTGCTATGCTGGAATCAATTGTACCAGAAGGAAGAGGGCATGTAAACAAGGGCCTTCTGTGCTTATTTTCCTAATAAAATATCCCAAAGTGTGAGAATTCAGAGACTTGAGCTCTGTTGGCAATCAATAAAACATGAATGCATCTTTCAGAATGCATTTTCCTCATCCCCTTCAGGTTCCCTGTAATGAGGAGATAATGAGCTATAGACATAGCCAGGGGTGCCTGGGAGCTTCTTCTAACATCCACTTTGTTAGAAGAACTTTTGCAGCTGAAAGGCAAAACATTTTCAAGGGTTATTCTGCCAGCTGTGTCACACCTTGTGCTTAATGTCATGATATTTACTCAAGAATGTGAGGGTACCTACAGGGGTCCCCCTAATGGGCACTACTCAGTTAGTGCTGGGGAAAATAAGTTTTGTTGTTGCTTCATTGATTGCTTTATTTTTAAAAAAAATCAGATGATGAGAAAATATTTAGTAGAGAAACACAGGATTCAACTTTATAAACTACAGCCCCCTGAGGTCACTATTTTATCTCAGGCATATTCCTGACGTCATTTATTTTTCCTGCTCTTTCCACTGGCTTTTGTGACACTGTCTTACTTCCCTTTTCCTTAGTATTTCGAACAACTGCTGTATCTTGGACATCTCATAACCCACACTGAGGTTGAGGAATGTCCCCTCTCCCTGCCTATCCTAAAACAAACCTGTAAGTCTAGGGTGGTAAAAAGATTGCATCTGTGGTCTCACTAATCAATTATGGCTGTCTTGGAGGTGAGGGGGGTGATAATGATGAGAAGATACCCCAAACAGCTACATATCCATGAGGGAAATGGGACTGTTCTTATTAGAGATGGTTTCTTTTGTTCAGAAGGAAAACATGTTGTGTTCCATATTTGCTATTGTTGCCACTAAAAGAATTTCCCTGAGTACAACAGGGAGAGGAGATAGGTGGCTGGTGTGGGATATCAAAATAACATATATAGGGAAGAAAAAAAAGTTGAAGATATGTGCAATAACACTCATAATTGTTATGGTCTCTTGCAGAGGTAGATCCCCACACAAAATTTAGTTTGGAGGCTAAGATCACTGCCATCACATACATGTGCATGCGTGCACATGTGCACGCGCGCGCAAACACACACACACACACACACACTCATTCCATACCACACACCCCAGGAGGGTATAAGAAGGTATACTACTTGCATAAATGGCGCCTCTGAGGAGAATAGGTCAGGACTCTCAAACAGGCCCCACATCACCTGAGATAACAAGGAAAGGAAACTGTTTTGGTGTTTACTATGTTCAGGGACGAAGGCTGGAGTAAATGCTCCACAAAGGCAGGAGCTTGCATGGTTTGAATTTTGCCTCAGGACCCAAAGAGGAAGCACCCAGGCTTTTCCATCAGTTTGTCCAGGTGAGGGCATGTGAATGAGAGGGAGTGGGTTAGTCTAAAAGTTGTCAGCAGTCATACCTCAAAACATTGAGTTGGGCTCGTCATGACCACATTCCTACTTCATAGGATGCAATTTCACACTGAGATAGAAGGAAACCAGTCTCAGATCAATTTAGCCTGAGTTCAAATCTTAGCTCGAACCCCTTTTAAGCTTGCAACCTAACAACAGGTGCCTAGTTGCTTCAAAGATGATTTTCTTCCTCTGCAAAATGGGGCAAGGTTAAGATCCATGCACAAAAATGCAGACTGGTAGTGGACATGTTACACACAAGGTTTTACTACTGGAATTTTTTAAGTGCTTAACATAACCATTGCATCATCCAATACTTTCTACTACTGCTTCTGCTCCAACCCCTACTCACCACTCCTATTTTACCTGATTTTTTCTCTGTACAATAAGGTTCAACCTCTCCTGTGCATCCATTTTTATTTTTATTTTTACATTTATTTATTTTTGACAGACAGAGAGAGACAGAGCAGAAGTGGGGAAGGGGCAGAGAGAGAAGGAGACACAGAATACAAAGCAGGCTCCAGGCTCTGAGGTGTCAGCAAAGAGCCCAATGTGGGACTCGGAACTCACTAACTGTGAGATCATGACCTGAGCTGAAGTTGGACGCTCAACTGACCAAGCCACCCAGGCGCCCCTGTGTATCGTTTTTAAACCTGCAGTTAGGGTTGTTCAAATGGTTTTCAAAAAGATCTGGGCTCAGTGTACATGTTCCCAGTGGCTATGCTGACCTCAGCACTCTCCACTTTGGGGAACCCTGACTTCTCAATGCTCCCCTTCTTATTGTATGTTCTTTCATGGAAAGCAGGGCAGCCTAGTGTACATCCTTTCCTAAGGGAAGTTCCGTGGTTGCTCATACATTTCATTACTTAGATTTGAACAACAGCAACAACAAAAAAACACTCCATTGTCTTACAGAGCACACTACTCAAATTTCATGATATTTTAGCAGAGAGAGGAACCTGGTTTTCCAACTGCAGATCTTAGAAGAAATTTGCCGGAACATAATTACTTTCTTATATAGAGTCAATATTCATATCTTAGTTCAGATTTATTTTTAATCCTTTAACCTGACTCATTTTTTTTAATTTTATGTAACAATTGTTCTTTTCCCTAAATATGTTCTCCAAATCACAAAATGAGAACTTCACTTAGGAAGTTTTCTTCCATCTTAGACTTAACACATTTTATTTATATATTTTTCAAGACAAGGACTCATCCTATCTTGTATTACATGCTTTTGTCTGCATAGTTGATTACTACAGCTTTTCAAATGGCTAGTATTCATTTGGTTATCTATTAAACAAGTAACTTGTAGCCCTTCCTTCGGAGATTCTGATTCATTGGGTTTTGGGTTGGGGCTTGGGAAACTGTATTTTAACAATTACTCAGATATATTCATGAAATATGGGTATATTTTCCCTGTGGACTTTAAGGTACATGGGATTTGTGTCTTCATCACTAAAAAAGCCAAGGTGCTTTGTGCATAGTAGAAACTCCAGTATTGAGTTAGTGCATTGCTATGCTCGCTGGGATTTTCTGGGGTAAATAAAATAAAATAATAATAACCACAACAATAGCTATGATTCATTATATATTTGCCATGTATTCCATTCTTTAGACCCATCACTAAATCTTATAATAATGCACTAAATCAGAATGTATGATCTCCAGGTTAGAGAGATGGAAACTGAGGCTCAAAGCAGTGGCAGTCAATGCTTCAGTATGAACATTTAAAAAGAAGCCAAATTCATCTTTATATCCAGGTCTGTCTGACAGCCAAGCCCCTGTGACTTGTGAAATGGATTGGACATATTTCTCTACTGCCGCTTGCCCTAGTTAACATTCTCCTTGAATGACCTACAAGGTCCTTAACTTTTCACTGGTGTAAATGTCTCTGATGCTCCCAGTTTAAAAATTGCAATACACACATAAATAATTCAAGCAAACAACTTGATATAGTGAAGTGCATTAGGGCTAAAATAACCCTCCCCTTTTCGACTAGTTTAGAAAACCATCATCATTTTCTAGAAATACTCTCTGGGCTGCATGTGGTGCATGGTACATTGAATTTGTTAGCATTTTGCCAGCTCTGCCATTCACAAGAAAAAAAATTCACTCTGGAATTGCTGCAAAATCAGCGTAAATGCAGATTTAATTGGCTTTGCCTCACAAATAACCTTCTTCATGCCAGCTTTATTGCAATGGTTGGAGAAGAGCCTATCTTTTTCATCAATATACTGGTTATTTCTGTTAACATTCATAGTCAAATTCTGAGAGGTTTTTACTGATAGGCTAAGATCTGTGTGGGTTGTCTTTAAATGGAATTTTCATCTTGTCGAAGGTTTACCTGAATAAATAGATGGGTGGATAGATTGATAGGCCAGTCTGCTTTTATTTCCAGCATCATCTCAAAACACTTCCTTCTCTCCCCTTGATCACTCCCTCCAATTATACTCCATCACCTTCGAGGACTTCAACCATCCCAAGGTCCTTCCACCACTGGTTTTTCTCCTGTCCATTCTAGGATGTCCCTTTCTCCTCATCTTCACGTGGGTGACTTCTCATTCTTAGTACCTGTGTTAAATGTTACAATGCTGCTTAAAAAGGCCATTCTTGGAATTCTATCCAAAATGGTCTACTCTCTGTTCTTTTAATTCTCCAGTCTTCATTTATTTCATTTATAGCAGGGGTTGGCAAACTTTTCTATAAAAGGCCAGGCAGCAAATGTTTTAGGGTTTATAGGCCTTAGGTCTTTATCACACCTGCTCAAAGCAGCCACAAACTTTACATAAAGAAACAGCATGGCTGTGTAACAATATCATGTTACTTACAAAAATAGGATGCTTGCATGGCTTAGCTGGCAGGTGAAGTATGCTGACCTTCTCCTTCACAGGACTGACCATGAATTACAGTTGAAACATTTATTTCTTACTTGTAGATTATCAAAATGGTCATAGAATTACAGCTTCATGAGGACAGAGTCGTATTTAATTTTTTCTTCACTGAATTAACATTGAACATAACAGATAGTTGGAAAAAATGTGTTGAAAGAATGGATTCATTAGTTCAAAGTTTAGTTTGGTTTAACATTTAGCCTTAATGATTCTCTATATCCTGAAAGATAAATCCTAAATTCTTAAGTCAGATACTCCTGCTAAGTCCTGACTTAAGGCATATCTTTAGTTTCAACACTCAACTACCACCTTTACTGTCCCAGGGCAGACATTGTGGTACAGTTATCCATTTATGCTTTCATTTGGTACTTCAACAATGGCATATAAATTAGATAGAGCTGCTCCCTCATGGAGTTTAAAATCTGGCATTGTCTCAAAGTACATGTACTTTCACTTCTTTATCATGATTTTCTTTGCTTGTAGGTCCCTGATATCAGCTTCACTGCGTAATCTCTTGCTACTACATCCTGATTTAATTGAATAATCACTCTGATGCTCTCCCGGCTCATTCCTCCATTGTCTGTGTCATTCTCTATGGCCCCGTTGTTCATATCTTCACTACAGCACCTATATCATTGGGCCACTGTCACTTTTCTAAGGGCCCATCTCCTTCATTTGACAATGATTTTTGGTGATCCAAAGGGGCAAATCTGACATTCTTTTCTGCATTCACAGGGCCAAGCAAAATGTCTGGATTACAGAAAGTATTGAATAAATGTTTGATGGATGAGTTAGTTGTGACATCTTCCCCAGAGAGTTGTGTAACTCTAAGTGTTTGTAGGCTAAACTCAGAAGAATTTCATTATGATACTGAAAAATTACTCTTTTTGGATTATTATCAAGTATGTTTTTCTAGGAGCCCCATACATGTGAGTTAAAATTCCAATATGTTCATTGATTTGGGGCATACTGTTATCTTTCAGCTTTACCCATCATTAAAATAAAATATCATTTGAAACACAGTGTTTTGACTGAAGTGAAAAGTGAAAATTTGACCAAGGTGGAAAACTTAATAAGGGTAAAATTATATAGTGATACTTTCCAGTGGATTGGTGAATTTGACCTGGTGCCTTATTCTCTGATACAGAAATGGGTCATGTTGTTTTTTACTTAAAATACATTTTATTATGGAACTTTCTCCATAGGATAAAAATTTTCACTATTCTTTTGATGTAACCAGATTGAAGATTTTAGTTCTAAACATGCAAGACTGCAAAATTTCTACAAGTTAAAATGATCCTTTAGAAAAATCATAAAGCACTGTTTATATAAAATGGCTTCAAAATATTTGTGTTGACAAGCTCTCACTTCTCTACAAAAAACAAAAAACAAAAAAAAAAACAAAAACAAAAACAAAAAAAAACCCTGGACCATGCGAATCATCCCAGCTTTAGAGTATGAAATAGTTTGCAATTGGAATGATAGGGTTTTGGTAAGTTGGTTTTTAATATAAGTTATAGAAGGGTTGTGGATCCTAGGAGAGCCTTCTGAAATGGGAGTTATCATGCATAGCCAATGAATTTGTAGAAAAACATTCCAAAAAGACAACAGTTACTTTAAAACAAGTGGCAGGGTTGAAATTTTGCTAACTTTCCTTTATCTATTTTCACTTTCCTAGAACATATGTTTCACAATAGTTTTATTAGCAAGTGGAGAAGATGCCACTGTCCAAAATCTGTGGTGTGATTAGCATTATTGAATGGCAGGTTTTGTGTTACTCATGTTTATTTTATGCCTTCCCAAACCATCTGCTTCCTTGTGCTATGTCTTATTCAGATAATGAGAAACAGTGACAGTGGAGGTGTATAATACCAGTGCAATCCTAATGGTCCCTGACATTTGGGGTTTGGGTTTCTATTTTTCCAAGTATTCTAGGCAAAACTGAAAAACATGGTCACTGCTTAAGAAACAAAACCTAGCAATAATCCACTCATACATTTGACTCCAGTTTAGTGGGTATTTATGTAAAGTCAGGTACTAAACAAGAACCTGTGGTTACTGAGATGTATGAGACACTATTTATATCTATAACAATCCAGTCAGGGAGACAGGCAGGTAAACTGTAGTGTGATAAGCAACTAAGGTAGAGTTGGATAAAAGGAGGATGGCATCAGAAGGAGGAAGTGAAAGTGTTCATTCCAAGAATGCACTAGAGTCTTGAAGCATTTAATTACAAGTATAAGAAGCAAAAGAGCTGCCAGAGAGCATTTCAGATCAAAGCACCTACACTGACCACGGTATCTATAGAAATGTGAGAGAGTTTGCTGCTGGGAAATTTTAATTACTTTGATTTGGCTGGAATACAGGGTATCATGGGAAAACAGAAAAGAATGAGACTTTGCAACTTGGTAAGAATTGCTAGTGTATGCTCAGTCCTGGGTACCTGCTGTGCACTGTGCATTTTCTCCCATATAATCTTTCCAACAAATTAGGAGACTGAAACAATTGCACTATTTTCCTTACTTTACAGATTAGAAAGCTGAATTTCAGAGAGTTTCAGTGGTACAGTGATTTAGTCAGTATCCCCATAGAACTCTCCAACAGGTATTCTGGAGCAATTAATAATGGGACTATTTATAGAGCTGTAGACATAGTTTAAACCAGGGGTTCTCAAAGTGTGGTCCCTAGACAAGCATTGACAGCATCACCTGAGAATGTGTTAGAAATGCAAATTCTCAGGGCCCATCCTGGAACTACTAAATCCAAAACCCTGGGGAGGGAGCCAGCAATCTCTGCTCTAACAAGGCCTCCAGGTGAGTCTAATGCAGGATGCTGTGAGAGAACCACAGGTCTAGGGGAGTTACTATAGATGACTTGGTGCTGTGAAGCTGGAAACATAGGGGGAGATGGTATCACCCTGAGGTCTGAAAGGAGAGAAGGCAGTTGTCAGAAACACTGATATTGCTGAATCTTCCTGAAATGGCCTCTTGCTTGGAAATCTTACTGACTGTGGTTTCCATGACATGTATTTTTCTTGTTGATTTCTGAAAATAAACAGCAGGTTTCATGGATTCAGTAAACAGAGACCTGGGTGTGGATGTCAGTTTGGCATGTGACCAGCCATGCAATCTTAGAAAACCTCCTTACAATCCTTAAGCCTACGTCTGTTTCATGTGTTAACTGAGTTTAATAATAGTGTCTACCTCACAGAATTTTTGTAAAATTGAAATGGTTTAATACTGAGAAAAAAAACAAAACAAAACAGAACAGCCAGGGGCGCCTGGTGGCTCTGTCAGTTAAGCATCTGACTTCAGCTGAGGTCATGACCTCACGGTTTGTGAGTTCGAGCCCCGTGTCGGGCTCTGTGCTGACAGCTCAGAGCCTGGAGCCTGCTCCGGATTCTGTATGGGTGTCTCTCTCTCTGCCTCCTCCTTCCCCTGCTCATGCTCTATCTCTCTCTGTCTCCCAATAATAAATAAATGTTAAAAAATATTTAAAATATAAAAATAAAAAAAACAGAATAGCCAGTGTTAAATATGTGTTATATGTTACCTGTTATTAATTTTACTTTATCACTACTGCTGTTATTGTTATTACTCTTCCTTCTCTGTTTTCTCCAGGGTTATCCTTCCTTTTCTGACATTTGACTTGAATTTATTTTTCCCTTTTGTTGATCCTTGATTCTTCATATTATACATATACCCTAGGCTATCTTTAGTATCTATTTTGTGATAACTCTCAATTTATATGTTTGGCTGCATGGATCTTTTAAATTCTAAAATTGTATCTCTAACAACCTACTAGATAGCCCAGAATGTTCATAACACACACAGCATCTAAACAAATATAACATCAAACAAGCAACCAACAACAGACAAATAACAGTAAGAATAATCACCATTCATTTACCCTGCCACCTGTGACAGAAATTTGGGAAGCTCCTTAGATTTCTTCTTTCGCTTACAAAGATGCACTGGTAGATTTTAACAAATAAGTCACATCAATTTTCATAAATTATAAACTCTTTGGCATCTTCATTCTGGGAGCCTGAGTTGTTATCTCAGCTAGGTTCGCACAAGAGCTTCAAACACATTTTTCTTGAAATACATCACATATTCCCATCCTTCTTCATCCTCTACCCTGCTTTGCAGAGTGCCCTCTCTCAAACCAAAACAAAAATCGAATAATAAGTAAACAAATAAGATCATATTAATTCCCTACCTAAAACTGTTTTAGGTCCATATTGCTCATAGGATACATTCTCAGTTGCTTAACTTGATGTAAAGGGTCGTTCTCTGGTTCCTGTGTACTCTTATATGAAGGTTGCATATTAGTGGGGCTCTAGAGTCATACTTCCTGGGTTTAAAATAAGCCTTCACCTATTCTTGCTTGTCACCTTGGGCATGGCAGGCACTTTCTGTTCATCCTGCCTGATCTACACCATACCCTTTACCTGCTCTGTGCCGTGGAAGCTGATATGCCTTGACCTCATCAGTTAGCTATTCTGCCCTCTGGTACCACTTCAATTTGGCCACTGAAAGCCATCATCAGGAACTCTGCAGGGTAGCAAGAGAGGGTCCCCTTGCAGCTGAGTTGCCAACAGTTGACAGTGCCTGTCTAATGAAGGTTACATATACTATACTAAAGGCCTCTCAAGTTTGCTTTCTTTGGGTTTTGACAACTTTCTTCTCTTACATGATAGTATCTTCCCCTATGTTACCAGTCCCTCCTCAGCCTGGATATCTGGGATCTGGCTTTTTCTTGTATTCTGGCTGGTTAACTGAGTCTCTGCCTTAGAACGATGCTTATAATGACTTCCCCCAGCTGGATGATCTGTTATGTTTTTGCTATACATCTAAGGCACTACATTTCTTACCTTGACCCCCAGTTTCCTGAAGTTCATCATCTGCCTTGACCTTTTACCATGAGGCTCCCAGACACAAGGCCAACCAGTTCAATCCAGCTGCTTAATAGCCATAATATTGATCCTTTGCCTTCTTGGCCTTATGTTTGGCACCTCCCCCTGGGATATTAGAGCAACGGTTTGGTCTGAAGATTCCCACTCTTAATTGTCTAAATATTCCAATGTCACCCAGTCAAGTTCTAGCAGTGATAAGTCTTCATCTCTGGAGGATTTTTTTCCCTTTTAATCAATCATTAGAAATGGTTCTGACTATATATAGGTATTTTTCCCCTGAGCTCTCCTGGAGGAAGCTAGGATTTTTTTGGTCAGTTCTTTCTCTGTTTTTATCCCTTCCAATCAATGTCTTCATCATCTTCCCAAGAGAATTCTGGAATTATGAGACTCACCCCATTGCACTTTGATCAAAAATCTATTCTATTTTCACAGATTTATGTCCAGGCACTTTCCTTGTACTTTATATCATTTAATCTCAAAAACAGTACCTGTGAAATTGCTATCACCAGTATCCCTGTTTTGCAAATAATAAAAGAGACACTCAATCACTTCTTATCCTTTTGGCTAAGATCAAGTGTAATAAAAGAGACACTCAGAAAGCTTAGGATATTTTCCCATAGTCACAGAATAAGCCAATGGCAGAGACAGAATTATAAGTTTTCTCTACATTCTCTGTTAAAGGTCAAAGGCATGTACCCATTTTAATATAGTCCTTCTGATTAAAAGCATGATTATTTAATATGAATACAGGCTAAAATATTTCAAACTAGTAAGCAGTTTCACATTTCAAAAATAAAATCTGAAATTATTTGGCTCAAGTATATAGTATAGTATAGTATAATATATTGTATAGCAAAGGACAAGGCTTCCTTGTGTTTAAAATACTGCATTTCTTGTTTCAGTTATGGATAATGTGGAATTCACAGAGAATGATCCAATGTGACATTTCTTTGTAAGATAGATTTGGACACCTGATACTGCATGCTTTTCCTAACTCCAGTTTCTTCTGGTCACCTCTCTTCCCTTCGCTGGGTTGGGCAACCATTGGGAAAATGTCTTTGGCAGTCTCTCTCCAAGAGTATATAACTAAGTGATAAATATCTTTAAGTACTGGAGCCTCATTTCTGGTAGATCTGGCTCACTCTATAAGACTGAGATTCTTTTTTCGTCTCCATGCCTAAGGTGTCAGTCCTCTTTTAAAGTAGAGATCTATCCTGAACCCTATCTAGCTAATTTTTTTGTGGCTCCAAGTATTTTGCCTAACTATGAAAAAAGCTCATTACAGAAATGGATGTTTCCTGTCATGATGTGGGTCCTGTTCTGAAGACGCTGATACTTATGACCATGGGGTTTCACCATGTAACTGAGTTTTTGTTTGATTCCATGTTGGATGACCCAGTAGTCATTCAAGACCATGGAGGCTGTCTGGGTCTGGAGCTGGGGAAAACTGACTATTTCTTTCCCAGAAAAAAAGAGAGATGCCTCAGATCCAAAGTGAGTCCATCCAACCAAACATCCATTTTCTTTATCATCTTATGTGCTAGTTGTCCTATTTTTCTTATGGGAAAAATTTCTGATAGAATTCATTTGTTCTTTCTCTGAATGTATAACTTATCTGTTTCTTCCATGTTAATAACAATAAAACCCACAAGAATAGGTATTTTTAAACCCCGAACCCTAGTAGCTTCTGTGTCATTCCTTTGTTTTGTTTCCTGCCAACTTCTTGAGAGCATGGTTGAAAACTTGGTCTTTCTGCTTCCTTTCATGCCAATCATGCTCTATATAGCTTGTGTCTCTCAATACTCGGCAAAAGCCCCTCTGAATCTATTCCTCAGTGCAGACACGGCTTACCTGGAGCTCCTTGAATGTCCAGCCCACAACAGGATCAACCCTGTATGTGAGGGACACATTACCCTAATTAGGACTGTGAGAGTGTCATACTCATCCAGACTGAGTGGGATCCAGAGGGATCTGGACTTTGTGATGACAACAGTGTGATTCTTCCCTTTTGTGTTGTAATACATTTCTGACAACAAAAGCTCCTGCTGAGGGAAATGCAAAAATTTGAGCTATGGGATCTGAGTTACATGGATTTGCTATCCTCATTCATTTCCTATCTAGTATTTGTCATACTGTGTATTTTTCCTGGAGCACAAACTATTCTTCTTAACATTAGCTGAAACATTGCGTCTTAACTCTAATAAAGAGAGCCTCAGATAAAACAAAAAAATAAACTATAATCAACACCTGGATGAAAATACCCAAAAGAAAATAGTGATCTTATTCCTCATTATGACAGAATACAAAATAACATAACACAATTCATTTGGCTTACAAGAAAATAGGGGCCAAATAAAAATTGAGAAAGTAGCCATGATATAACTCCTTATGACCAGAACACTTAGTTTCATTTGTTACCACAATTTTGAATTTCTATTTTCAATATTATCCCCTAGTCCTATTTTCTTGTTTTCTTTTTCCTTTTTTATTTTATTATATGCCTTTTTGTTGTAGTTCACCATGAATCTTTGGAGGGAGGGATAGTAAGATAGCGTACAAATAAATTCACAATAAATAAGACACAAGACAGTTGTTTTATTGTTCTAGAAACTTAAGGGATGATGACTTCTAAAAGTATCCTCCTGGGTAAGAGGGTAAGTTGGTCATTCGAGGAGTATGTGTATGAAGGAACATCCTGGGGTGGATGTGGTGCTTACATCATAAGAATGGTAAGGATACAGAATAAAAATAGTCATGAGGTTGAGGTAACACAACAGCTCCAATATTAAAACTCAGCATAATGTGGACAAAAATCAGTGGCTTTTCTTGCAATAATTTGTTTTCATTTATTTTCCCTCTCGGCTGTAAGAATTTACCTATTTTTAGTTTTTAAAGTGCTGCTGAGGGTACTGAATTCCGAAAAGGGGATAGTGTTGTTGAAACACCTTAGAGCTGTCCCTCTATGAAATCCAGTAGGCTCTCTTCTTGGTAGGAAAAACCACCAATCTAATTTCAGAGGCCCATGAGAGTATAACCTTTACTGGCCTTCATTTACTCTCTATTTCATGCTTACCTTTTAAAAGGCATGGAGATAGTTGCAAAAGTTGGTCCCCAACTGAAATCCTGAAATGGAACTGTATACAGTTGTTTGGCACAGTAGTTAACCTGAAATCATTACTTATCCTTACCTGACTCCCTGAGTATGCATTCAAAAAGTTAGGAACTTAAATGGAGGAGAGCCATTAGCATCACCAAATATTCCTCACAAACTCCACTAGTTGAATCTGAGCATTTCATTTTAATAGGATCAATGACGACTGGAATGTTTCCAGAGGAAACAGTCCCATTGCCCAGATAATAAAGCTTATGAGGAACAAGTGAAGAGAGTTTGCAAATTGTTTTGAATATAAAAGAGAAGATCAAACTTCTTAACAGTGGAAGACCACTAGCGATAGAAGGAAATAATCTAGGGATGTGTGGTGGATGGTGACAAAGCTAGGCAAAAACAACAACTATAGAATCATAAAAAGGCAAATTTCAAATCAGTGAAAAACAGCAAACTCCATTCAATGTGATAAAGTTATTGTGAAGTCCTCATCCTTGATGGACACTCCCCCAAATCAGCAATGTCAGACAATGACTCCCACCTCCATATCACAATTGTAGATGTCAATGAAACTGGGCTGGGGGCAGCCCTGCCCATGATGCCTGTAACATTCTCCCTTTGACTGTCTCAGAGACTAGATTTATTCAATAACATGAAAGGTAAAAAATCACTTCTATCAAAAGGACTTCTCCATTCATTCAGAAATAGAATGAGCTCAGTTAAAAGTAAATGGTTTTTCTTGTTCGAGCAGATTTTTTTATAGTTGGGTTTCAATTCTCTCCCAATAATGTAAAATAAAATTAACATATAGTCTAATTCCAGTTGTTCATTTTTATTAATTTTCATATATTTATTTTGAGAGAGGGGTGAGAGGGTGAGGGTGAGGGTGAGAGTGAGAGAGAGAGAGAGAGAGAGAGAGAGAGGCAGGCAGAGGGAGGCAGAGAGTGAGGGTATCCCAAGCAGGCTCCACACTGTCAGCGCAGAGTCCAACACAGGGCTCAATCTCATGAACCATGAAATTATGACCTGAGCCAAAATCAAGAGTTGGATGCTTAACTGACTGAACCACCCAGGCAATATGATTCCAGGTGTTCTTATTAGAGAATTATCAGATGGCATCATATGGCAGAATATCCATCTTATTCAATGCAAGGGAGGAAAGGCATGGCTCTGGAGTAAGGGAAATGTGTCACATTCTCTGTGCTTTTTGGCCCTGTTAGTAAAAAGCTTTATGTATCTTACAGCTAACGGTATTTACATAGTGTATTCTAGACAATGTTATGTGTTGTGTACTAGTCTATGCACTTAAAATGGGGATGATAATGTCCTTCCCTCCTTCAGGGACTTAATAGATCTCCAGAGAGGGCCCTATGTGCAAACAAATTTCTGCAGAAAACTGTCAGTGCTGAAAGTGTAAGTAATATAGGCAGTGGCTCGCTTTCACTGTATCTCAGTTTCCCATCTGTAATCTGAGACCACTGATCCTTTCAAAATCTTTTCCATTTCCAGAGTAAGTCTGACTAGTCTTTAATCATCAGTTACCTGGAGATACCACCTCCCCTCTCACAGGAAGGTGGGCTTTCCAAGACATCAGGAGAATCCCAATGTAGCCTCCGGGCACGTGCTAGAACAACAGATCTCTATGGTGTCATAAACTTGCTGTGTGTTCACAATGGTAAACATCTCACCCCACCAGTTGACTTATGTCTGCTTTTTAAACAATTGCAACAGATGGTTGACACTTGAACAGAATATATAATTAGCTTTGCAATCTAACACTTCATTCTTATTTGTTCTTTCTCAAAGGAGAGAAGCTGTGCCTTATGCCATTGGGTCTAATCTGTTAGTTTAATCAGAAGTCGTGCTATGAAAGTTCTCAGGAGAGATGGGCTGTGGGAGGATTCCTAATCCCAGCCTTTCGGGGACATTAAAAAAAGCTGGGAGGAGGTGGAGAGAGAAATCTCAGTACTTTTTAAAAACTCATGCCTCATTCTCATTTGTGTTCCAGATGAGGGAAGCTTTTATACATTCTTTCTCTCATTTCTTACACTTCACCTCCCTTAGCCTCAATTTCTACATCTGGGTTAGCAACCCCCAACTCAGGGGCTGCTCTGAATAATAAATGGACTAGCTCCTGGAAATACCTGGCATAGAGAGTGGCACACAGCCAACACTTCACAAATATACATTCTCAGTGTGGATGCATTTTAGGCAAAACTAACGGAATATCAGCTCCTACTTGTTTTGACACCATTAATGTGATTCAAGTTATGATCCTGCAACCAAACACTTGCTCAACCAGGAACCTTTTCCAAACCCACATCTCAGGCAGGAGCCTCCATCAGTTTCTCCCTCTCCCTCATGATATCTTCCTATAAAACTGTTTCTCCCCACTCTTAACTAGGGTAGCTCCTATGTTGGCCTAAGTTCCGGGAGGCCCAGAAAGCTTTCTACTCTCTTTTCATCAATATTCTCATTCCCCATGTGAATCTGTTCCAAACCCCACTCCCTGCTCTGAGTCAAGAAATCTTCAATCTAAATTTAAATTTATAGAAGAGAACTATTGTCACCTTACTTGTTATCTGTATGATATTATCATGAAGATTTTGATAGTCACTCAAGTTTGTCAGAGAACAGAACAAAAGGTCTAATAGTAGAAGGCAGAGCTGTCAAAAAATGGAATTTGGTGTATTAGGAGAAAATAATTCTACTTTCTTCAAAGTATCCTAAAGATATCCAATGACCCTTGATCAGAGATAACACTGCATTTATTGCAAAAAAGAATATATGCCATCAAGGAGCACACTAAGATTTGATTATTCAATAAATTCAAGAAGGGAGTGGTTCATTCTTTTGAAGAATGCAATGTCTTTAGAGAAAGGCGGGGGTGGGGGAGTACAACCTAGAGTAATTTACAAGCCTAAAGAAATTAAGTAATATAAAATATAAAGAAAGATAATTGGAATCGTCTTAAAGAATTCAATCCCCATAGAGAAGAAATGCATAGGTATTGAGCTCTATGCTAAAGAATACACATACTTCACATACAAGAAATGTGGTAACATATGCAATGCTCTTAGCATAGAGGGTGGCATGTAGCGAACGCTTAGGAGAGGCTGAAACTATTATCTCATTCAATTTCAGGAACATTTCTGCTTTGCAGATGAAGAAAATCAGGCTCTGAATATTTGGGGAGGGAGGCAAACTTCACAAAAAGGGAATGTGACAAAATCAGGATTCCAAGTGAGTCTTCCAAACATTAAGTTTCATCCAATTTTCTGCTATACTACATGACTCACCGTTGAAGGTAAGAGGACTTTTCTTTCACAGAATGCCCATTACTCATTACACCTTACCTAGGCAGATGCAAAGACAATTCCATCACAGGGAGAGGATACTCAAGATCAGCTTCCAAGTGACACATAAGCCCACTGTGAGAATTTCAGTGCACTTCAAATTTATTTACTCATTCCACAAATATTTAATGAGCATCTTGTGTCACAAGCTTTTCAAGGCACTGGGGGTACTAAAGAAAATACTTATTTTAAGACAGGTTTATGGAGTAACTGGACTATCTATCTCTACTCAAAAATTCTGACTCAGAATAATAGCTCCATTGCTGGTCATATTGACTATCCTGTTTGTTTATTAATTTATTTATTTAATTTTGAGGGTGGGGGGCAGAGAGAGATGGGTAGAGAGAATTCAAAGCAGGCTCCACACTGACAGTAGATGGCCTGACGCAGGGCTCAAATTCATGAACCATGAGATTATGACCTGAGCCAAAGTCAGATGCTGAAGTGACTGAGCCACCCAGGTGCCCTGACTATACTCATTTTTGAGTACAAATTCTGTATCAGACTCTATACGTACTGAGGTACAATGATAAACAAAACAAAGTCCTTGGCTTTATTAAAATATACATAATCATAACAGAAATTTGTAAAATGTGTCAGACATAAAGATAAAATTTCTCACAGTCCCAATCTCCCAGGACAAAAACCTTTAATATGTTTGTGTATTTTCTGAATTAATTAAATACCATCCTACACACATATTTGCAATTTATAAATCATTATATATACCATTTTATGGTTTATTTTAAATTAATTTTCAACATTCACAGAGTGAACAAAGCCGACATATGCATGTACCTGCATGTCTTCTAATTAAATCAAAGATACCTGTAGCATCCCAGAAAGCTCCTTCCTGCTCATCTAAGTTAACACCGTCTCCAAAGGTAACCACTATTCTGATGTCTATCACCATATATTAATTTTGGCTGTTCTCGAGCTTCATAAAAATTGAATTATGCAGGATGTATTCTTTCTTGACTGGCTTTTTCCACACAACATTTTGTTATGTCTTAATTTTAATTTAGCATGACATAATAAGTAGTTTTATTCAGCAAATTTCATTCAACAGAGATTTATGGAGTGTTAACCAGGTGATAGGCACTGGCCCGGCGTCTGTTTGCGCAGGGACGTTCACAATAGGTGTTATTACTCAATGATATACTGGCAGCCCAACAAATAAAATAAGAAGAGAAATTTTTACAAAAGATATCAACATTTGGAAAGGAGATTAAAATTATTTTTGTTTTGATGGTGAGTTGACTGTCTATTATATAGAGACACTTAAAATAATAGATTAGAATTAATGCAGTATTTTTTAAGGCTGATGAAGAAAAGATATATTTAACAATAACTTTTTTTCTCTTAACAATGTACATGTGGAAATCAAAATTGTCTTTTATTTTTGAAAGTAATTATAGGGTGCTAACCAGGCACTTGACCTTCTTATTGGTACATGGGGATAAAATAACAAAAGAAACAAAACTCTTGATCTTACTGAAAACATAGTCTAAAGAGGATAAATTAAATATAATCAATAAAGATAATCAATAAATAAAATTGTATGGTATGCTATAACCTGAAAAGTATGTCAAAAGTGAAAAAATAAGCAAAGTAAGGATAAATTGGAAATTCCAGGGGAATGTAGTTCTAAATAGAAGGATTGCAGTCCCAAGTTACTGTAATCACATTGGTGTAACATTAGTATAGGGAAAAAAGGTCACTGGATAAGAGAAGAGGACCTAGATTTGAACGTAAATATGTATCATATTATAATGCATAATAGACACATTATTTTAATTCAGTGGAAAGAGAGCTGTGTTATTTATTAAATGGAGCTGGGGACAGCCACTATGCATCTGGAAGTAAATACAAATGAACCACTCTCTAATACTGTGCAGAAAAAGAAATCCCACTTAGAACAGAGAACTCACCTAAATATAAACACAGTAATGATAATAAAAAAAAGGCTATCAGGGGCACCTGGGTAGCTCATTTGGTTAAGCGTCGGACTCTTGATTTCAGCTCAGGTCATGATCTCATGGTTCATGAGATTGAGCCCCGAATCAGGGTCTACACTGACAGTGGGGAGACTGTTTGGGATTCTCTTTCCCTCTCTCTCTCTGCCTCTCCCCTACTCTCTCTCAAAAAAACAGAACAACAACAACAACAAAAAACACCCAAAAACAATTTTAAAAAAGGATATCAAAACTATCTCATGAAAAACTAGAAAGTGAATATATCCTTTATTCATTAAATATATATTTACTGGATCTTTATGGTAGGTGTTTGAGGTGTATGAGTAAACAAAACATGGAGCTACATGTTTAATCGCTAGCACACAATAAATAGCAAGCAAAATAAATAATTACGATCTATTTTTTCAAGAAATAACAAAGGCTGTAGAAGAAAAAAATTGAAAAAAAGTAACAGTTAAAAAAATTAAAGCAGTGAAAGCATAGATTATGAAGGTTTTGGCCAGAGAGGGTAAGTAGAGAGTAGGTCAGATTATAATACTAATTAATTCAATAAAGTGGACTCATTGAAAATGTGGCATTTGAGAAAAGATTTGAGGAAGGTGAACTGGTTATTCAGATTCCTTAAACAAGAGAACTCTAAGCAGAGTCCAATCTGATACAAATGTTCTAGTGTAAGAACATGCATGAGGTATTTAATGAAAAGCAAGGTAGGCCTGTGGCTACAAGAAAGGGAGGAGAATTAACAGATGATATTGAATCAGGTCATATACAGTATTGTACATGTTTTAAGAATTTCATATATAACCATTGTACCTGGAAAACCGGACGTTAAGTCCTATTGGACCACAGAGAAATTAGAAATCCTATTGAGTTACATACAACAACAACAAAAAGGAAATAGTTAAACAGTATGTTTTGAGGGGGGAAGTATTTGCAATACCTAAGTCTATATCTATCTATTCTATACAATTCACAGAAGCATTAAGTACAACAGTTCAAGAGACATATGGAAATTTTATTTACCTTTCTAGTAAAGTCAATGAATATTAAAGTAACAGTGACATATGAACATATGTCTATAAGATGGGAATAAATTAATAAGTAAAAGTTTATAATACTGACTGGTGGCCAAGATGCAAGGATAAACTCTGTAGTTAAAACATGAGTCAAAGTATTTTTAAAGCAGTTTGTCAATGTCCAGTAACTTAGTGACATTTATTTAGAGTATAATTTTAAGTTATTGTTTTCATACCTTTGCAAGTATTTTTATCAGAATTAATTCAGACATCAATTAAAAAGTTTTGACTGTACAGCCTGATGGTGTGTGTGTGTGCGTGCATGCGCACACACATGTGCGTGCGCCCAGAGAATATGTGTGTACATGTATTCACACAGGTGTTTCTGGGTGGGCTCAACATTTGCAGAAAGATACTCAGTGTTTTTGTCTTTGGAGTCACAGCCCTGCTTTAATCATAAACTTATCTTTTTCATTCTATACATAGCAATACATATAAGCTTGTACAGGTGCACATGTATTGTTTCCAAATAAATATTTATTTTACACAAATTCTCAAGCTTACAAAAACAGGCTTTATACCCTTTCTTATATTCCAATATATTTATTGTATAGTTGTGAAAACTGAGCCCCCCCCCAAATAAACCAAAATCCAAATTCACATAGTCTGTGAAAAACAAATCTAGAAATAGCTCTTTTTCTCTTTCTTTCCCTTTCTCTCTTCTCTTTCTCCTCTCTCTCTCTCTCTCTCTGACCATGCCCAAGTTCTCTTTGGAAAAAAAGCCTAAGAATGTTGAATTACACATTCTATAATGTGTGCCCACATTATACAAAGCTTGCTTGTCTTCTCAGATCCCACTCTGCATTTTTTCCACTATGTTCTAGTGTCTCCCAAACTTTTAAAAGTTTATGTGTAAAATAAAATAACATGCAAAAGTTCTTTGTACTGGGGACACATTTGTATTTTGATTATTGTGTTATATTTCCCATTACAGGGACATCAGAGAGAAACATCTGGCCAACAAATTGTCATGGAGCAGAACTAAAGAAATACTGGGAGGTGCATGCAGTTCCATAGACAACTGACAAAGGATTCTGAAGGCACTGACGCCACAACATTCACATCAGAAAAGAGAGAAGAAAGAGCATTTTGTCCCAAGATTTAGAAAACAAAAAAGACAAACACAAATGTCAAAAAAAAAGTCCACAAAAGTCCATAGCTGTTTTACATTTTATGTCAAATGGGAAAACAAAGTCTTTCAACTTTGTTGAACACTTTCTTTAGGCCATAAAGATTACACTTATTTACAACTACATCTTTAATCACACTGATCCTGTCTACTTTTATATAGATAAAATAGCCAAGACCAAGAAAAAGAAATAATATGCCCACGGTCACAGAGTCAGTTATCAGCACTGCCAGAACTAGACTTGTATTTTCTGACACCATCATTCTCTCAGCCTTTCCCTCACAAAACTACCTAGGTTGGGGTCGCGAATGACTACAGGAAACAGAATCCATAGTTAAAGGAACACAAAAATTAAAAAAAATATATATTGTCAAAAACATATACCTACTAAAACTGCACAGAATACATCTTGTACAACGTTGATATCAACTTCGTATTTATTGTACATAGATAAAAGTCACATGCTGAACACCAGCATTGGGTAATTAGTTTCTTGAGCGTGGGAGACAGATGATTCATCTCCTATCATTGCCTTCTTCGTATCTTTTTGTTTTAGTATACCATTTTTTTTCACTTAGCTTTGACCATCTTCAAATCATGGAGCATAATTTTGAATTTTGGTCCTGGGACACACTTAATAATGATCACAAAGCAGGTATGGATAAATATTGAATGAATGAATCAATGAATCAATGAATGAATCAATGAATCAATGGGTGTATTCCCAGCTTCTAAGTATAAAAACACTTCTACTTGTGGACATGGGACTTCAGGAAGTTGTTAGTGAGTCCCAAACCTTCAATCGTTAAAATCTCTTGTTATTTTCCCTCCTTCCCTCCCTCTCTCTCCCCTTCCCCCACCCCTCTCTCTGTATGCAGAATGAGAGTCACTTCCCCAGTGTCGTCACTGAGAATCATTCAATACATATGACACTTTATGTTTGAGTGCGATATCAGAATGGATATGTCTTCCTGTGTCAACTGACCATTTTCTATTAGAAATACAATTTGGGGGGAGCCTAAACCAGTGACTGTTCTAGGTGCTAAGGAGAAAATATGCAAAAACCACTTCTCTACTTGCGCAGAAAACTCACAGATGCACAAGGAAATAGAGAGCACCAAGAACGGCTTCTTATCCCTGTTTAGAGGCAATACCTGAAGTATCAAAATAAACTGTGCAGAGAGGGAAGGTGGGTACAGGGGTAGGCAGTGGAGTTTTGGGGGAGGATTTTTCAGACTGATGAATCTGCATCTATGAAGGGGACATGGTATATGAAAAAGTCTGAGAGAAATTATACATTCACGATTGTGGCATGTCTATGTTTATTCTGAATGATAGGAAGAAGGAGATAAACTGAGAGACATGAAAGAAAAGTGATAAAATCTGGGAGTAAGCAGTACCAAATACTACATGGCTTTCTAAACTTAGCTTAATAGCTTATATTTTATCAAGTACTTTGAATATTATTGAATGGTTTTAAGGGAGATGTTATATTCAGATTGCTTTTAAGAAAGATTACTCAGCTGTGTGAAAAAAAGGCTAGATGAACAACACTGAAAGGGGGAAATGCATTCCTTCATCCAAAATGTTGACACAGTTGGAAACTGACAGGGTTTGTTTTAAATGGGTCTTGTGTCATTTTGTACAATGGGGCAGGTAGGATTTGAGATGAAACCAAAAACAGAGCCTGGCACAAAGTGTACATGCAGCCTGTATTCTGTCTGTTGTACCTATGTGTGCGGGACAGGGGGGTTAGAGCTGACCAACAACAGATCTGTAAGAAGAACTAAGTCTTTTAAGAATCACACCGCAACGCTTCCAATATCTTTTTATTTATTTTTTTATTGGTTCCATTTTGTATAAGACTGTCTAGAAGAGATTCCAGTTTCCTTTATCACAGAAGGGGAAAGAAAGGGAGAAAGTGATGGCTGTCCTCTCATCTACTCTTTTAGTGTGACACTGTTCTGTTCAACTTTTTCAGGTGTGCATGGAGAAGATCAAAGGAAACATTTTTTATTATCCTCACTTTTGTATGTTTTTGGTGTCTGTGATCTTCTTGAGAACCTATGATGGAGTAGTAAGGTGATAAAGGGCCACATGGACCATACACTATTCAACTTTCATTAACTCCTACTCTTTTTGAGGTAAAGGAGGCATATAATGCCATTTTTAGGTAGAAAGTATGATGGGTAATTTTATGTGTCAACTTGACTGGGCCACAGAAGGCCTAGATACCTAAACATTTTCCCCTATGGGTGTGTTTGTAACGTGTTTCCAGAAGAGATTTGAGTTGGTGGATTGAGTACAACAGATCACCTCCCCCAGGGTGGGTAGGCACCATCCAATACTTTGAAGGCCTGAATAGATTAAAAAAAAAAAAAGGTGGAGGAAAGTTGAACTTGTCCTCTATCTGAGTGTTTGAGCTCCTGCCCTCCAACTGGGACTTACAATGTCAATGCTACTGGCTCTCAAGTTTTCAGACTCAGGCTAGAATCTACACCCCTGGGGCTCCAGCTCTCAGACTTTCATGGATCACCATCTTGCAGATCATGGAATTTTAGGCCCCATTATCACATGCTCCAATACCTTCTAATCAGTCTCTTAGATAGATAGATAGATAGATGGATAGATAGATAGAAAGAAAGAGATTTGTTCTCTTTACCTGTGACAGATACATCTAACAAATACAGATGGTAAACCAGGAGAATTATGTTAAAAGGTTATTATGGAAGAAGAGAACACGTTGCAGTCAAACATCTTTCATTTCTATAGTTCCAATTGGAGTCAGGGAAAATTCCTCCTGGGAATTCAGCTTGACAGAAAATGGCTGAGTCTCTAAAAGGCTACATGATCACTTTTCTAAGTAAACTATGAGGTATCTCTTCATTGAGATCAAATGAAAGGATCCTGTTGAAAGGAATGCAACATCCCCCATCTGCCTGACAAACAATTGTCTTAAATGTCAAACAAAAACATCACATTTCTATTAAACTTTCCCTAATCCCTCAAGTAATGTTCATAACTTTCTCTGTGCTCTCAAAAAAAACTTGTACACTGTACATTATGTATTACAACTTTATATTTTAGTGTCATTTAATTTTGCATCTATGTGTTCACTGGCACTATTAATATATGGTGATTAAACTGTGTTTTTATCATGCTTTATGTCTGTGTATTCAAAATGTTCACACAAAAATAAATGGTCAGCAAAAAATTACTTTTTAAAATGAATGAATGAATCAATCAATCAATCAATACAGGATTTGAGAAATGCCTCCTATGAATATTTTTTTTTAACATTTTGGGAGGAATAATTACAGACTCATAAGAAATTGCAAAAATCAATAGTACAGCAATGTTCCTTGAACCCACCACTCAGCTTCCTCTAACGATGACATCTTACTTAATATCTTACATATTATACACTATAAAAACAAGGAGATTGGTAAGAGAACAATGCAGTTAACTAGACCTACTAGGATTTCATTCACTTTTGCATGCCCTTATATTTTTTTCTGTTTCCTTACTATATTTATCTGTATATAGTTCTAAGAGATTTTATCACCTGAAAAGATTTGTATAAATAATAGAGACAGAGAACTGTCTGCCACCACAAACAGTCTTCCTTGTGTTCCTCATTTATGACCACACTCTCTTCCTCTTCCCTAAACCCTGGTAACCACTGACCTGTTCTCTATCTCCGTAATTTTGTTGAGAATATTTTATACATGGAACCATATACCATGTAACCTTTTAATATCGTCATTTTCACTCAGCATTATGCCCTTGAAATGTATGCAGTGTATTGCATTTATCTGTAGTGTGTTCCTTGTTATTGCTGAGTAGTATTCCATTGCATGGATGTACCATAGTATGTTTAGCCAGATCTCTAAGACTTTGATTTTCCCATTTTTTTTTTCCATCAGTACCATCTAAGGTTTATACTTCTCACACAGTATAGGTAAAATCTTTTCCCCCCAAGATCCTTTCTAAATGTGTTCTTTTTTAAAATATTTATTTTTAAGAGAGACAGACAGACAGACAGTGTGTGAACAGAGGAGGGGCAGAGAGAGAGAGGGAGACACAGAATGTGAAGCAGGCTCCAGGCTCTGACATGTCAGCACAGAGCCCAAAGTGGGGCTTGAAATCATGAACCATGGATCATGACCTAAGCTGAAGTTGGACGCTTACCTGACTGAGCCACCCAGGAGCCCTGTAAACAAGTTCTTTATAAGCCATGTCTCTTAACCCAAAGTCCCTACTGTGCCAAAGAGGGATGATTAGCCATATACCTTGGCCTTCCAGAATTCTCCAACTCATCACCAGTGATATGTATTTCTGAGTAGTAAGGACATAAGGTTGATAGAATGCTGACAAGAGTTTGGAATTGTACTAATTCACAGCAAGTAATTTTGTTAAATGTTTCTAATTCACTCTATTCCTCTTGCCCACATTAATCTTTTACTCCAAGGGTGGTTTTCTATTTGTTTTTTGGTTTTGTTTTTGTTTGTTTTTTGCAACACACATTTATAGGTTATCATAAAGAATTTATTTTTTCTAAACCAAGAATAACTCAATGAGTCTAAGAGTTTGCTCTTTGGGCAGAAATGTTTTCCAAGAAGTATCAGTGATGTCTGATGTAGCTGTTGCAAGAACTGAACTTAACAAATCAACATACAGGTACAGTCTCCACGATGGCTTGGGTTGGGGAGGAGATGGTTGTGGTATAAGTGGGAAAGCCATACATGGCATTTTCTTACTCTAAGTGATGGGGCTGGCATTTTTTCAATACAATAACGATTCAAATACATAAAAGGAATCCCCACAATGCTAAATAAGAAGCACTTTGTGTTTTCCTCCCCTCTTTTTTCCCCCCTCTCATCCTGAGATCAGGGCAAAGAATGGGGGAAAAAAGTAATGAAAGTCTAACTCAGTGAAAGCAAAGTGCTTTCTCTATTAGGAGTACAAAGAGGGAGACGTCCCCAGGACTTTCGTGTACATTCTGGAAGGAATGCCTGCTCCCAGAAATAGCAAGTTTAACCTTCTCCAAGTTTCATTTTTCTGAATTATCAAGGCTCAATCTTGTTCTTTTGTTACAGAATACATCTTCCATAGAACTCAAATGTCTTTTTGCACTGACCCTGGAACTGAGGGTGGAGGCAGCAGAGATGTGTATAAGGAGGGGAGCCAGTGTATTTTATGTTTCTTATAATCAGTTTCTTTCAGGTGCTTTTTCAGGGACTGCCTGATCCCTTCACAATGCTTCCACTCCTGATCAAGGGAAAGAAATGTGATCTCAAAGTCTCCTTGTAGCTGTCCTTCACAGAAACGATTCTCTTGTACTGAAACCAAAACGAATTCTAGGGCATGGCTGAAAAGTAAGCATTCTTGGTCTGTTTTCAATTTCCCTGATCAGCCATGACTGGAAATTATTAAGCAGTCTTTCTCATGGCTTCTTTCTGTTTTTACTATTTTAGTTTCTTTTACATGAATCATTTTTCACTGCAGTGAAAAAAAGTGAGGGAGGAAAAGGTAACAAAGAATCTAATATTTGGTCTCTGCTGAGTTCCTTTAACTCAGATCATTAGTTGGGGCATTTCTAGGCTGGCTTTCTGGCTGGAAAGGGATTTTAAAAATTAGAGAAACTAAAAATATCCCTTATGCTGAAGGTCAGGATTTAACTAGAAGTATGCACTGCCTCTAAGAATGTTAGGGTGATTTCCACAAGGATCTTGCCGAAGAACTTCTCACTTGTGATCTCTAATTTTTACATGCGAGCTCAAGATTAAAATAGATGTGTTATATTCTCTTAATACTTGTGAAACACTTTCTATTCCACGACTAGATTGGAGAGGAACAAAATCAGGGATTTCCCAACTGTTGGTGCATGTTGTGAGTAGAAATCTAACTTAGTAGAAGAATTGGGTTTTGAAGACAGACTGGCCCGACAGTATTTTCTCATTGTTATGTAGCAGCTGGTGATTTTTGGAGAAACCCATCAGCATTCTCATATGGGACACTGTAATGCTACCTTCCTTAAAAGGCTGCTGTGTTATTACAGTGTGCATGGAATATCCAGTCCACTGCAAGGGATTCAATAAAATGTAATTTCTTATCAGTAAAAAATAAAAATAAAAAAAAGCTTAGGTCAAGTAAAAGCCTTAAAAACAGTCTACTCAAGGCTCCTTGCATTTACAAACAGGAAATCAAACCTAGAGGCATGAATTTACTAACAAAGATAGCTAGTATTAGAGATCTTCTGAATCTCTGGTTGATATATGTAGAATAGTTTTGACTTACATTTATAACATCTATGTGTACACTTTTAAATATTTATAGTATTTAGATACTCAGTACTTACAATAAATAGTTATAGAGTAAATCTGGCATATATCTAGTAATACAAACCATAAACACAGGTGAAAGATGATTACTCAAATAAAAATAAAAATAAAACAGATTCTGCCAGATCCAAACCAAAGACTGAATTCATATGAAGATACAACCTGGTTTCATTTATTTTTATCATATTCAGCCTACATATGACTTTTTTACCCAATAAATATTATGCTGAAACTGTTATATAACATCCCAAATTCAGCTGTTGTTCCAGAAGATAACATTAAAACTCGTTCAACCACACTTAAGATAACATGACAAATGGGTTTTGCTTCCTTAGGATTTCTGGCAATGACTGAAAACTTATTCAACATATGTCTAGAAATTCATGTTGCAGAAAAGGGCATAACAGTGATTATTTAACTATGAAGTGTATTCCTAAACTTACCTCAGAATGATAGGACTGACAGCTCCCACTGGATGAAGGACTAACAGCCCATTGCCTGTGACCTCTACAGTGAGAGACAGCAAGGGTAAAGATGGGTGTAAAAATGAACAGAGGTGGAAGGGTATATAAATGCTCATTCATGTCTAGTATTAAAGATATGATTTAACCTTTGGAAATACATCAGCGACTTGATATATAAAAAACCTCCTCTGTCTCCCCTACATCATCAGATTACTGAAAAAAACTTTCACCTTATACAGGGCTTTGACAACACTTAAATAAACTTATGTTTAGATGATTCTTTGCTTTTTAACTTTTGAACTAGTTTCTAAATGTACAATAGTGTTAACTCTATGCACATTCTTGTACAGCAGGTCTCTAGAACATTCCCGTGTTGCATGATGAAAAGCCATACCAATTGAGCAGTCAGTCCCCAGCCCACCCCAAACTCCTTCTGGTAACCACCATTCTACTTTCTGCTTCTAACTATTTGACGACTTCATATACTTCATATATGTAGAATCATGAGTATACAAAAAAATTGAGATCAGGATCTGAGTGATGTTGGCACTCCCATGTTCATGGCAGCATTATTATATGCAAGAGATAAAAAAAATCTAAATGTCCACCAGTGGATTAATGAATAAATAAAATATAGTATATATACACCATGGGATTTCATTTAGCCTTAAAAAAGAAGGAAATCCAGTTGTATGTTACAACATGGATGAGCCTTGAAGAAATTATGCTAAGTGAAAAAAGCCAGTCATTAAAGTCAAAGTCTGCAGGAGACTCTTTAATGCTATCTTTTTACAGTCAACCTGCTTTTCCTAATGAAGGTAAGATTTTTTTTTAATTTTTCTTTTTTTTTTAATGTTTATTTATTTTTGAGAGAAGAGAGAGAAAGAGTGTGAGAAGGGGAGGGGCAGAGAAAGAGAGAAAGACACAGAATCTGAAGAGGCTCCAGGCTCTGAGCTGTCAGCACAGAGCCTGACACAGGGCTCGAACTCACAAGCCGGGAGATCATGACCTGAGCAGAAGTTGGATACTTAACCGACTGAGCCACCCAGGCACTCCAGAAGGTAAGATTGTTTTTAAGATAAACCACTGTTATACTCATTTGTACAGTCAAAAATAAAGACTTCATGTCATTAATTGAAACAGAGTTTCATTCAGACTAATTATTTAAACATTTCTCATACAGAGTGTGAGACTAACTCCTTAGAGAAAATATTAAAAAGACCAGGAATAAACATGTTTGATATTCTGTTAGTGTTATATCATCTAAAAAAGAACTTTTGCTCTTTGGGCATTAGTTTTCCTACTGGAGGACAAAAAAAAAAAAAAAAAAAAAAAAAAAAAAAAAAAAGTTGAATCTTGTCAATATATAAAGAAAGGCATCCTGACAATTTTAAGTTTCTGGAAGTCAACCTGGTATGGAGTTAAAAGATTTTCCAAAGAATCTGGAGTCAGACTGAGTTTGAATTTTGGCTTTGCCACTAAATAGCTTTGTGGTCTGGTTTCATAGCCTTAGCTTCTTTCATCTGTAAAATGATTCTGATACTAACTGCTTTCCAGCTTTTTGTGTCTGTAAACCACATGATGCTGCTGCATATATAAACACATTTTTCACTTCTTAAAAATATGAGTATTCTCCAGTGATTCTGTCATTAGTATTACTCAATAGGATGTATTCATCTTAATGGCCTAGAATAGATCTTTTAATGTGCTTTATATCAGGGTCATAAGGACACTGGATTCTTTCTACCAGGGGTTTAAATCAATCAAAAGTTGTTTGTGAGGATCCCAGAATTTTAGAATTGAATGCAGGACCTGGAATTTGAGATCTAAAAATGCTAAGGACACGTAGTGAAGGCTAAACCAAAAGCAAGTCACAATTTAAGACACTTGATGAAATTAAGAAACATTATAAAATTCTGGGATATAAATTATTTTCTAAATAACTATTTGTTTTAAAAATAGTATCCTAGATAGACAGATACTCAATGGCAATAATGATTTCAAGAATTGACCAAGGAGTATGGATGAATGTTGCTCAAGCAACAGAGATGTGCTTGTTCCTTGCCTAGGTGATTTACATGTATTATTTTCTATAATCTTCCTGATAACCCTATATGGTTCTGTTATGGGTGAATAGTTTCTTTTTAAGAGAGAGAGAGAGAGCATTTGAGGAAGGGTAGTGGTAGAGGTAGAGGTAGAGGTAGAGGTAGAGAGAGAGAGAGAGAGAGAGAGAGAGAGAATTTTAAGCAGGTTCCATGCTCAGTGCAGAACCGGCTGCAGGGCTTGTCCCATGATCCTGGAATCATGACCTGAACTGAAATCAAGAGTCGAATGTTAAACTGACTGAGCCATTCAGGTGCTCCTGGGTGAATTCTTATAATATGCAACACAGCCTATGGTTGGTACTAGTTTACCACTTTACAATAAAAATACTAAAGACTGAGGTGATAACACAGATCTAATCAATGATAAGTCAGGATTTATATTCAAATTGATCTACACAAAATCCAGTTCTTGTCAGTTCCATTTCACTGAGCAATTCATGTGACTGCCTTGGAACTCTCTTGCAGTATCATGATAAAGTAGAAGAAAGAAAATATACTTGACAATGCACTGTGGTATAGTAACATAATACAGAGAAGGAAAGTAGATTTTGAAGCCTGACTGCCTAGGTTCAAGCCCTACCTCCATTATTTATTATCTACATAACCTTGTTCAAGTTACTAAACTTCCCTTTGCTTTGGTTTCCTCATTTGTAAAATAGGGGAAGTAATTGCACCTACATTTTGGTAATTATGAGGATTAAATCACAAATGGTAAGCATAGTACAGTAAGTATCATATACGTTAAAGCTTATGACATATGCCAGGTGTTCCTTGTGCAAAAGATTATCTCACTGCTGAGTCTCAAGAAAGGAAATAAAATCTTGAGTTGAGACAACAAGATTCAGCATTCTAGATCCTGCTATATATACATATACACACATTCAGATTAATAAGAAGCAATGGAACATGTCCATATTATCTTTTGTTGGATTTCTATTCTGATGGTTTGTAATCAAGAATAAAAGGATGTGTGTGTGTGTGTGTGTGTGTGTGTATATATATATATGTATATATATGTATACACACATATATATGTATATACATATATGTGTATACACACATGTATATGTATATACATACAGATACATGTATATATACACATATGTGTGTGTATATATACATATACATGTGTACATATACACACATATGTGTATATACACACACACACACACACATATACACAGTTGGTTAGAAACTTTTGAGTAGGTATATAATTTCAATCATCAATGAAGGTGAATGAAATCACTCCCATATTTTTAAGCATTGAATAAGCCAGATTCTGAATTATGGAAGTAGGGGGATTCTTTCAAAATACTTTCCTTACTTCTCTGAATTTCTGGAAATACTAAGTAATTTGGCATGTTATATTTAAAGATCAGGCTGACAGCAATGAGCAACTAAATTTCTTATTTCCCAATGAGACTCATTGATATACTTTATTTTTAGTGTATGACTAGGTCCCTCACATTAATAACAGAATGCAGGTCATCTACAATTCTGATTATTAGTCTGCCTTAGAAAAACGAGGGGGGTATTTAGCTAGTATTGAAAAACTAATTTTTAAAATTGAAAAAGAAAGTTCTAAATTATAATTAAGTAGACATTGTTTCCTGAGATTCTATCAACTGACAGTGTTGCATTTTATCCTTGGGGAACACTCAAACAGATGCACATCTGTAAATGTTAATGAGGATGCAGTGGAAAAAGTACCAGTTTTGGAATCAGACCAACATAAGTTCAAGTCACAGCGCTGCCTTTTACTAACAGCCAGATCTAGGAGACTTATTTATTGAAACTCCTTTATTCTTAATTTCCTTACTTGTATAAATGAGAAAAAGTACTTTATGTGTACAGATAACTTTTCACATTACAGGTATCACTTATGTCTTAGCCCATTATTGTCTCTGAAAATGTCCCTAGGTGTGTGAGAGAGAGTGTGTGTGTGTGTGTGTGTGTGTGTGTGTGTGTGCGTGTGTGTATGTGAGTGTATGTAAACCTGGACATGGGTTTAATGTAAGAATTCAAAGAACTGATGTCTGGAGAAAAATACCTTATACTTGATAAGGGATAATGATAGGCTAATCAAAAGAGAAGGACATAAGGAATTGAAGATTTTTTTAAAAAAATAAGGAACACAAAACTTAAAACAGGACATGATTGGTGGTACTGTTCATTATATAAACTTACTTTATTTTACAGGGGATAAGTTATTTGGTTTCTGGGAAATGTACATTCTAGGAGTTTTGTTACACTGCCATGCATGGAATATGTTCTGTTTTGTAGGTATACAACAAACAAAATCTCTGGAGACTGAAATATGATAGATTAAACAATAGAAAAGAGCCAGCTTTGGCATTCTTCCTAACACAAAAGAGAAGTACCACACTGAAATTAGGAAGGAGTCTACTTGAGAAGGAAATTAAATGTTAGGAGGAAAAGGGACATTAGATGAATTCCTTGTATCTTATTTTTCCCACTGGACATACTGCATCCCATGAAAATATCCCAGTTTTTGTGGATGTCTGTGGATTCATGAGTCCTAATTGCTGACATTGTTGTGGATGGGAAAGCTGGGCTAAAAGATGTAGAAGTCCATATTTGAGGACACTTGTTGGGCCAGATAGAGGTTGATGGAGAATAGACCTGCTATTTCAGTAGGTCTTTACATGCTTGGCTAGCACTTGAGAGGACTCAGCCAATGCCTCAAGTACTTGAAATAGGTAAAGTCTAAAGCACTCTATGTGACATAGCAAGAACTCCTCTTCTTGTATCTATCTGTCCTGATTGAGAAGTGGACTTGGGCTCCATCACAGATCTTTTCAGTGAGTGAGGGAAAGAAAGGGGGTAGGAGGAGTGCTTTGGAAGTCATCCAAACAAAAAGTTATGATGCTTCTGACATCCACCAACCTAAAAGAACTTTATTATATTTTCCTTTTAGAGTCAATTATATATATTGACCATCTTTTACCCCCTAGCTGGGACCATCATCTTCTGTTTATTTTAAACCCTTCCATAAATATTACAGAAGGGAGCCAATTCCACCTGAACAGTTGAGTTATTTTGTGTAATAAATGTTGAAGCTGAACAAAAAGAGAAAAGGAGATTGAAATTCTGCCTGATTCTATGTTACTTAGTACTTATTAACTTGTCAGCAGTTCTTACTTTTAAAAATACTGCATTTTAATTCATTCCTGGAGGCTATGCTACCCAAGAGAAAATATTTGCAAGAACACTATAATATCTGACCCCAAATTTTTATTCTCAATTGCTACTATTCATATACTTTTCAGTCAGAACTGATATCCTCTGGTAGAAACAATCATTATCCATATGTTCATTAATCTGGATTGTGTTAGCTATTGACGGCTCTAGAAATTTATCTCATGTGAACGTCCTTGTGTGCACTGGAAGGTTTATTGATGACTGCTGAGTGGTGACTAGTTTTAACTCTTCTAAGTGGGTATAATGGCATTTATTTGAATAAAGTTATCCTCAAAACAGCATATTAACTAGAAATAGCAATGTTATCCCTATGGTACTAATGAGGAAGCAAAGATCGGGGAGGTCAAGTAAAAGGCTGCTCAGGATTTCAGCAGCAACATAACACACCTGTTGTGAAACACACAGAAGTGGGTGCACCTGGGCCTCAGACAGGACTCCATGTGTCGCATCATGCCATGGCACCTGCTTTTAACAGCTACTGTGGATGCTGGACTTTCTCTGGGTCTTCACAGCTATCATTCATGATTTCAATCCTTCAATTGCCAGATAATATGAGAGGTTTCCTCTCATGGCACAGTTAGGCCTTAACATAACAAAGAATGTTCTAATAAACGTCAAATTGGGTTACAGTTAGTTCCTAGAGGATTTTCTACAGTAAGTAATTTTTGTTCAAATTCACAATGTTTTTATTAGATCCAAAAGCCTTGAGTTTTTTATATATGTATACACACATGGGCTGAGATTGAAATACCCATTAGTTAACAATTTACACAACACTGGCTTGGAAAAGCACGGCTTAGTTTTGTTATGGAACAAAAAAAAATCGCAGAAAAGTTTTATTTTTATAATTCTGTTGATGATGTTAATCATTTCTTTAAAATAAGGGCATAACTAAAATCACTAGCGTCCGTCATCCAATAATAATATGTGTGGCTAATGTGAATAACGAAAATAAATTTCTACCACATAATACTTTTTATAAAAGAGACATATTCTACTTAAAGCATTTAAATAAATGCTGGTAATCTGACAGCCACTTCTTTTATGTTGTGTCACACTGTACCATGCATATTAAAAGTTTGGACAATAATGTGTTAAAGTCAACACATAAAGTGTACGTTAACTTCAGCTACAGTGTGTGTGTAAAACTCAAAACTTTGGGATGAACACAGTATTCTGGAAATCAATGACAAGGAATGTTTCTTAATCATGTTCGTGCCACCAAACCACTGAAAATATATGTCTCCCTGGATGGAAGGATTTCGTAGCATATGCTATTTTGCCTCATCTTTTGGAGCTAACATATTCGCATCAAGGTTTTTTTATGAGAACAACAGAAGACAACTAGCTAACTCAAGAGGAAACTAAATTGAACAGAAGGATATTAGCTGGTTCACAGGGAAGGAAGAGAACAAAAAGAGGCTGCTCTACAGTCACTGAAGATTCTCTTACTGCCTCTGCCCCTGCTTCTCACCTTCAGTAATGAATGTGAATGTGAGTATACCCACTTGAAAATGAATTCTGAACTATCTCTACACCTTACATCCCTAACTCAAGATTCCAAGTATTGGGCAAAAACACCGACTTACCATAAAGAGGTGAGGTGAGGTGACCATGTCATAGCTAACAAAAAAATTGGAGGGGAGACTATTGGGCATTTTGGATTTGAGATGTGAGAGGCAGAGGTAAAAACAGATGTCAATTTCTTTTCCCAGGAGATGGTTAAATAGGGCTGGTCATCTTTATTGATTTCAGTGGATGAGTACAGTATTTTCACCACTGGAATGAATTAATCAGTGTGCAGGGCAGGGGAAGGGAAGAAGCAAAATAAGGCCAGAAAACTTGTGTTCAAACATATTCTTTGCTAGTGATTAACTTTGGAAACAAAACGATAACAACTCTTCAGTAAAAATGAGCAAGATGAAATTCCAGAGCCCCTATCAAGAAGAAAAGGGCCTATCAAATGTTAGCAATTGCACTAAATGGATGGGGAAGATTTATCATAATAGCTTTTAAGCCTTTTTTTTTCCTTCATTTGATTCCTGGGCCCTACCAGACAGATAGAAAGCAAAATCACATCTCTGTGTTAACTGCAAGCCTCCATTATGAAAGTTTGGCACCTCAGTTCTTAACAAAGATCTCAGACCAAACTGAGATCATAACCAGATTCCCACAGTACAGCTGTTGCAGCCAATTTGGTCCAGCCATATTCTTCAGAAAAACTAATCTATTACAATCTTGTAGGTGTTGCCAAAGAGACAATAGTACATGATTTGAAAGATATAGAGAGTTCTTACACAAATCGTCAAGTGCCTACAATGATAAAACCTCTTGATACACATACCAGATATTAGTACAAATGAAGTTAAAAACATATATTTGACTTGTTTATTTGGACAACACTTTGGTTGTTTAAGGGCTTTCATGGCTACAAAAATAGTTTCTTCTGTCTTAATATTATAAAAATAACACTTACCGCAACAACCAACTTTAACTGGCCTTTGCTGAGTCAAACTTATAATCGATTTATTCATGTGCATAATGACATGATAATTAATGCTTTCCCCCTAATATCTGTACCTTTAAACTAACCTAAAATATATATGTTCCCCATAGCCTGTTGGTAACAATAATGGGCGAACCTTGGATCTTGCCATTCTAGGAAAATACAACAACAGATACCGTTTCCAGAGAAATTGCCCATTCTGTTGCCCCTGTTTCTACTCTACGAAATGAACCACTAGCCCCTGGTTTCATTCATTGTTCCGACTTCTGTCCTTTGGATAGTGTCCCCATCTTGATTTCCATGGATCAGTCCTGAAGGTCTCTAAGACCAAGATTCAAATGATTTTTTTCTCCTTTTCCTACCCTGATGAGCGAATCCCAGAAATATATGAACCTTAATCCCAACTAAACAACCCTGACATCATTCCCAGTGTCCAGATGGGTGGATATTATTATCCCTACTGGCAATACATATTAACAGGAACTCTGGGTTAAAGACACTTGCTCCAGTATAGCGTTTATAATATTTTTATATAAAAATCTGCCTTAAAAATCCCCAAAAGGAACATAAATGTAGAAGAAAATTCCTTCTTTTTTCAAAATAATTCATACCTCTACATGAAGTCCTTTTGAATTTAACTGATCACCTTAATCATTTTTGGATCATTTCATAATCTATTAATCAAGCTAACTGCTCTATCTCCCCATCCAACAAAGTACTTCCACTTTCTAAAATAAGAACACAAACATACCCCCCCCCCACCCAGACACCACACACATACTTATAATTCCCAGCTTTTCATAGTGAAAAGTCTGGAAAGGTCTCTTATGATTAATTCTCTTCGTACCTTTCAATTACCCCATTACCAGTGATCATTTCCACTATTTTGACTGTCTCTCATTATCTCTTTTTATACTCTCTCTCCCTACACACACACATACACACACACACACACACACACACACACACACACACACACACACACACACAGTTTCTGACAAATGCTTCATTGCCCTTAAACATACTATTTCTCCTGCAGGAAATACCCTTAGCCAGGTATCTCCTCTTACCTCCTGATCAGACATCACTTCCTTTATGAAGATTTATGTATAAATCAGAATTCAGGGATTGCAAGTGATGGAATACCCAAACCAAACTAGTTTACAGAAAGCAAGTTACCAAACTTTGTCAGATAAAGTCCAACACCTCATCCTCCGCACCTCACTTTACCCCGGATTTGATCCTGATTTTATTCTGTATTTTAAAATGTTTATTTATTTATTTTTGAGACAGAGAGCGAGCGAATGAGAGAGCACACAAGTAGGGGTGGGGCAGAGAGAGAGAGGGAGACTCAGAATCTGAAGCAGGTTTCAGGCTCTGAGGTGTCAGCACAGAGCCCAATGCGGTGCTCGAACTCACAAACTGTGAGATCATGACCTGAGTCGAAGTTGGACACTTAACTGACTGAGCCGCTCAGGCGCCCCCTAATGTTTATCTTAAAAGAATTTTATCTGTCTGTCTATCCACCTACCTACCTACCTATTTACCTGTGCTCTCAATATTGATTGAGGTGACAAGCCAGCACCTGGCATAGAGTAGGAATTCATTAAGTATTGTTTGAATGAATTTTACATCCAAAGGTTCTTGTCATCAAAAAAAGAAATTAGAAAAGTATCTTATCTCTTGATATATCAGGATTTTACAGCATGACTCTGGGTTCACTCTCCTTAGATACTTGTAGTGACCTGCACAAAACCTTAACAAATTGAGTTTTTAATTTGTGGAAGAAGGAGAAAAAGATATAGGAGGGAGGGAGGGAGAGAGAGAGAGAGGTTTTGAGAAACTCTTGAATGAAGAAACTTCTGTGTTCTGAATTTGTGAGATGAAGAGAGTGCTATTTATGAAGTACAGTTTTCTATAAAAATAGGCTCATATTGATTTTGATGACTTTTCTTTTTTATATCCCAAGCATCTGGTGAATATTATTGTTGAGTTAAAGCTTGGTGCCTCAATCCAGGCAGTAACTGCAGTTCAGTGGGTGAGCCAGACCTCTTGTGAGTCAAGAATCTTTGATCATAAATCTCAAAATAACAAACATTAGTCAAAGGTCTTGTGATATATTTTTCCCCATTTCTAGTTCTACATTTTCTGGTTATATCCTATAAGGAAATAGGCAAGCAAAACCTATCATGCTATTTATCAGACACTGTGATGCACTTTTACATTGTGAGTATTTTTACATTATGCCATACTAGCGCATATCCTGGATGTGTATATTACATTTTTCCCTAGAAAAAGAAGATATATTCTTTTGAAAACTGGATGTGTACAGAGAAATATTAAAAGTATTTTTGGGTGGTGACATAATAGAAATTTCTCTATTTTAACACAAAGCAAAACATACAGGGAATAGAGGGAAATACTTGAATTTTGAGATTCTTAAATCTTAGGGGAAAAAACATGTTTTTATTTTTTTCTTTCCCCCACTGAACAGAGTTGCAAAACCTGGGCAGAATAAATGCAGCATCTATTTGAGGACTGTGAAAACTAAAGAGTAACAGGTAGATTGAGGAAGAAGACAAGAATTCAACGTAAACAATGAGATTATAATTTTTTTCCCTCTGATGTCTTTCAGCATAGACTCAAAGCACTCCAAACCAAGAAGTGGGCTTTTGTCCAGACAGAGGGGGATGAAAAAGAAGCCCTGTATAGTTTTCTCATGATCATTGGGAAGGACATCTCCAAATGCTCACAGAAAGTAGAAGACATCAATTTTCTATTATTTTCTTTTCTCTTGTTCCCAAGACAGCCCACAGGAACCTAAAGTTCCTAGGGTGGGGAAACCTACTCTCTGATTAGAGGATCTCTAGATTTCTAGAAGGTGGGATGAAGCCCCTGATCATTTTTTTCTGTTTTCTCTTATGTGGCCCCAAATGTAGATACTTTTGTAAGAAGTATATAACAAAAAGAGTGAAGCCCCAGTTCTCTGAATGAAGGTACCAAAGGAGAACCTTGGAAAACCATAAAGCAAGAGGGATAGTCAGGGAAACAGACAACATATAGTTGTTTATGAACTCCTGAGATTACCCATGAACTGTTCTTGCATGGCTCTGACCCTAAAGAGCATTGATGAGTGCATGGGAGAGACCAACTGCTAGTTCCCAGACTGGCCACTGGGTAGTACACATAGGAAAGAGTTCTGAATATGTCTGCAAAAGCTCTGAAAACAAAACTGATACTTTAAATACTAATTTCATTGTCAAATTATCAACAGTCAAATTATCTTTCATTCTTAGAGATTTTGATAGTTTGTGGTAATTCAGGAAATAGTTCCTTTCTCTGAAAATTGCTAAATGTATGTGTATAGAATTGTTTTTAGTAGCCCCTTAAATTCTGTAATGTCTATGGGGTCTGTAGTAGTATGTTTTTTTCATTCCTAATGTTTTGTGTGGCATTACTGAGATATATTGATATAAAATATTAAGCATACATAATGTATTAATTTTGATGAGTTTGGGTTTATGCACACAACCTTCATACCATCACCAAAACCAAGATAATAAACATATCCATCATTTCCAAAAAATTCTGTGTCCTTTTTTTCCTTCTCCCTTTCTCTCTCTCTCTCTCTCACTCTCACTCACTCACTGTGTGTGTGTGGTTAGGCACTCAACATAAAACTACCCTCTTAACAAGCTTTTGAACATGCAACAGTGTATTGTTAACTACAGGCAAAATGTTGTATAGCACGTTTCTAGAACTTACTCACTTTGTAAAACTGAAGCTTTATACCCATTGATTAACAGCAACCCCACATTTTTCCTTTGCCCCAATCCCTAATAACCACCAGTCAATTTTCTGCTTCCATAAGTTTGACTACTTTAGATACCTCCTATAAGAGAAATCATACGGTATTGATCCTTCTATTGTTAATTTATTATACTGATTATAATGTCTTCTAGGTCCATCTATTTGTCACAAACGGTAGATTTTTCTTCTTTATTAAGGCTGAATAATATCCCATTATGCATATAATACATTTTATTTATCTGTTCATCTGTCTGTAGGTACCTGGGCTGCTTCCAGATCTTGGCTATTGTGAATAATGTTGCAATAAACATGCAGTGCAGATTATCTCTTCATAATCCTGATTTCAATTACCAAGAAAATTCCAATGATAATTTTTACAGAAATAGAAAAATAATTTTAAAATTCATGTGGAATAACAAAAGATTTAGAATATCCAAAGTGATCCTGAGAATGAAGAGTAAAGCTAAAAGCATCATACTTACCAATTTCAAAATATGTTATATAGCTACAGTAATTAAAACAGTATGATGCTGGCATAAAGAAAGGCATATACACTGACCAATGGGACAGAGTTGAGAGTTCAGAAATAAACCCATCCATACACAAAGTGTCAAGAATACACAGTAGAAAAAGGGTGTTCTCTTCAAAACACAATGCTGGGAAAACAGCATATTCACATGCAAAAGGATGAAATTGGACCTCTATCTTCCGAAACACACAAAACCCACTGAAAGTGTATTAAAGACTTAAACCTAAGACCTACAACTGTAAAATTTCTGGAAGAAAATATAAGAGAAAATCTTCAAGACACTGATCTTGGCAATTATTTTGTGGATGTAACACCAAAAGCATAGGCAACAAAACCAAGAATAGACAAGTGGGACTACATCAATCTAAAAGGTTTCTGAAAAGCAAAGGTCTTAATAGATAAGAGTAAGAAGGCAACCTACAGAATGAGAAAAAAAAATATTTGCAAAGCATATATCTGATAATGGGTAACTTCCAGGGTATGTAAGGAACTCCTACATCTCACACACACACACACACACACACACACACACACACGTGTGCGCATGCACACACACACATACACACTGGAATTTTACACAGCCATAAAAAATGATGAGACTGTGCCATTTGCAACAACATGGATGAACCTAAAGCATATTATGCTAACTTTACTAAGACAGACTGAGAAAAAAAAAAGTACCATATGATTTCACTCTTATGTGGAATCTAGGAAACAAAACAAATGGATAAACAAACAAAAAGTACAATCAGAGATATAAATGCAGAGAACAAACTGATCATTGCCACAGGGGAGGAGGTAGGAGGATGGTGGGGAGTGAAAGAGATGGGCTTTCAGTTACAGAATGAGTAAGTCATGGGAATAAAAGGCACAACATAAGGGATACAGTCGATGACACTGTAACAGAAACGTAATGAGACAGATGGCAGCTACACTTGTGGTGGACATTATCATAACATACAGAGAAGTTGAATCACTACATTGTGCCTCTGAAACTAATGTAACAGTATGTGTCAACCATACTCAAAAAGAAAAATCCAAATGAAAACAATCAAAACTAAAACTACCATATAATCCTACAATCTAAATCTTGGGTATACAGCAAAAAGAATTTGAATCAGGATCTCCAAAAGATACCCATACTCTTATTCTTAATACTGATAATTTGTTCTTTTATTTCACTATTTCTAGATTATTTATCAGTTTATTTTTTTAAAGAACCAGCTTAAGCTTTCACTTATTTTCTTGGTATTATTTTCTATTTTTATTTCATTGATTTTTGTTTTTATCTTTATTACGTATTTTAATCTACTAGCTTTGGGTTCAGGTTTTAATTGATTTTTGTTTTTATCTTTATTACATCTTTTAATCTACTAGCTTTGGGTTAAGATTTTCTTTCTTTTACAGTTTTTTAATTCTTTTTTTTAACTTGGAAACCTATATTATCAATTAGAGATTTTTTTTTCTAAAATAAAAATTAAATGCTATAATTTTCCCTCTAGGCACCATTTCATTGATCCCAAAAATTCTGACATATATATTTTCATTTTTGTTTATTTCAAAATATGTTTTGTTAGAAAGGTGTAGTTCCTTTTGGGTTGTTAGGCTGAGAGCCTTGAGTTTCTCCCTGGCTGTTGGCTGGATGCACCCCCACTTCCTTGCCATGCAGGCTTCTCCATAGAGGAGCCCACAATATGGCAGGTGGCTTCCATTAGAACAAGCAAACAAGAACGCAAGAGAGGCTAAGCAAGACAGAAGCCAGACTCTTTTTACAACCTCACAAGTCATATCCCATTATTTTTTCTGTATTCTGTTCTTTAGTAGCAAATCAATAGATCCAGCCCAGATTCTAGAGGAGAGGATTACATGAGGCCATGGATATTAGAAGACAGGCATTGTTGGGACACATCTTAGAAGCTGCTGCTGAGCACAGAAACAAAAAGCAAACAAATAAGTAAACACATAACCAAACCAAAGACAGAAGGCATTGAAAAATGAGATGTTGAGGTCCTAGTCATGGTGGTAATCTCAACATGTAGGCTGACTTTTCTCTCCAAGGCAGTGTGGGCTATGATGAACTGAAGTGAAGTCTCATAGGATACGGATTCTTAAGATTTCTCTGCTACTTTTCTTAGCCAGAAAAGAAGAGGTTTCCTCCACTGAGGGCAACAACAGAAGTACTAGCATTTGACCGTGTTGCTTCCCAATTTAAGTTCAGGAGTTGGCTCACCTCTACTTTCTTCCATTTGATACAAAACTGCCTTCCAGACTATTTTTACCTGCCTCTAAGTCACTGATTCTGAGTCAGAGAAAACACACAGTACCACTGGGACACAGGGAACAGGACAAAGCTACTGAAACTCAAGTAACTTCTCTAAGCCACATGCAACCAGGGCGAAGAAACTTCGGCAGAGTCAATGAACTTTCTACCCAGAAACATATAACTGGAAAATTCTAAGTTGATGTGAGAATGGCTCCACCTTACTGCTTTTTGGCAGATGCTGGATCAGGGCCATACTTGGACCAGTTCTTAAGACTGGCATGGATTTTCTGCAAATGCAATCTCATTTTCAAGGTATATCTTGTTTCTACATAAAAAAAAGGAAAATTTAATTTCCCGTGTGCCCACCTCATGCCATAAACTGTGCTAAGAGACTTTTGTATTTGTCTCATGAAATACTATCATTCTATAATTCCTGTTTTGGGGATGAGATGTCTGAGAGTCAGACATTATACAATTTGCCCATGTTGCTAGGGCAGGACTAAGCCATATATCTAACTGTAGGTCTAATAACAAAGCCCATTATTTTCCACAAGTTAACTCTATTTAAAGAGTTTTTAAAGAGACTTAATGTGTGGGGCGCCTGGGTACCTCAGTTGGTTCAGCATCCGACTTCGAGTCAGGTCATGATCTCCTGGTTGGTGGGCCCGAACCCTGCATTAGGCTCTTTGCTGACAGCTCAGAGACTGAAGCTTGTTTTGGATTCTGTGTCTCCTTCTCTCTCTGCCCTCCTTCATTCACGCTCTGTCATTCTCTCAGTCAAAAATAAACATTAAAATTGTTTTTTAAAAGATGGGGCACCTGGGTAGCTCAGTCAGTTAAGGGTCTGACTTCGGCTAAGGTCATGATCTCATAGCTTGCGAGTTGGAGCCCCACGTCAGGCTCTGTGCCAACAGCTCAGTGCCTACAGCCTGCTTCAGATTCTGTATCTCCCCCCTCCCTTCCCCTCCCATGCTCATGCTCTGTCTCTGTCTCTCTCAAAAAATAAACAAACATTATTTTTTTAATTTTAGAAAAGAGACTTAAAGTGCACATTTTAACAACTGATCACACCAGTAGATCATTCATTTTTTAATAGTCCATACAGATCTCTATTAGTATCCAGTCACTGTGTTATGAACCGGGGATACAAACTGAAATGATGTCTTCAATATCATTTTTGGGAAGTTCACTGTTTACTGGGAATGGTGAGCTCATATTATATTATATCATATTATAACAAAAAGTTTTAGGAACTAGTAAAACATAATCAGAATGTTATAGGGGTATTAAAAGTTGTAAAAGCTTTATAGGCAAGGGCAATTTTGTTTACTAGGACACATCCTGAAATAAACTTTGACTTTTGAGTTCTGGAGTAATAAAGTAGGGCAGACATCACTGAAGAGGGGTGAGGATAATCTTTGTATATTTTAGAGAATAAACGGTTTCTGATACATCATGCTATTGAATGAATAGATGAATGAACAAGTGAGTGTATGTTTATGGTTCTAAGCATTATTTGAGAGGTGAACCATGTAGTGGTATAAGTTAATTAAAATTATGCATATGACTGCCTTACCTAAATAAGTAACTCTGATAAGATTTTTAAAGATATTTGATTAATATCTAAACAAGTAGCTCTTAACATGCTAATTAGATGTCAATTGTTCTGCAAAAATAAATACAAACATTTGTAATGGTAATTGAAGTTGAACTTGCTGTGATTATTTATTAATTCTAATTTTCAAACATGTTAATTGCTGCAGGTAAGGAAAACCCCCATTCAATATTCAAGAGGTCCCATTAACCCATCTTCACCTGCTGATTATGTACTTCCTGCAAGATAGGCCAGTTTGAGCATACTTATTGTTTACCATTGGATATGTTTAATGACTTGTTTCCAGAACAGGTAACTGAGTAGATGGCCACTTAGAGAATAGAGTTTTGAAGGAATTAAAATAAAAAGTAATTGAGCAAAGGGTTTTAAATCTACAATCAATAAAACGCTCATTCTAGGAGAATGATCGCTTACACTTCCTTTCACAGCCTCACAGTAAAGCTAATCCTCCATGATGATCCTTAGAGTTTTACCCAATTGGAACTAGCCATTTGCTTTTCTGGACTCCCATAGCAGATTGCTTAGAGCTCAGCCACAGGCTTGTCAGTCATCTCCTGAGCCATCTCCTGATTTCAGGAAGTTAGGCTAATTCAGATTCTTGAATAGAAAAAAAAAATGACATTTGGGTTACACCTTTTTAAGTATATATCTCAATCGTACATAGGGGGAGATAATAACCCGGTTAAAAAGAGGTGTTATTTTTCCAACTCTTTTTATAATATCAGATAAAACTTATCTCTAAGCATGACTACATTTTCAATCACACCAAACCTAAAAAGACGTTCCTAATGAGTTACCAAGCCTCACCTACTGTTTTTCAGACACAGCGGTAAGATTGTCAACTCCTTCTCTCTCTCTTTCATGCCAACATCCTTCATTTGTCCAAGTCTGGATTTCCAAAAAGGACATTATCCTGAGTTTACTTCTTACTATGCCTGGTTTTCCAAAGAGCAATACAGTTAAGAACTTGTATTGGAGTTGATAGAAGAAAAGCTGTTTCAGGCATATATTATCTGTGTAAAATTAGGCAAGTTACAATAATATCTTGAAACCAAATTCACCCATCTATAAAGTGAAGTTGACACTAGCCTTAATTCATAGTACTGACAGGGTTAAAGGGTAGTCATGAAGTCCTTCATCTAAAATTTAGTGTATTATAATAAAGATTCAAAATCAGCCTTTGCCACATTCTATACAGTGTATTGTTTTTCTTATATTAAAGAAAATTTTACTGCTCACAACAATGTCATCTTAAATTTTTTTTTAACGTTTATTTATTTTTGAGACAGAGAGAGACAGAGCATGAACGGGGGAGGGTCACAGAGAGAGGGAGACACAGAATCCGAAACAGGCTCCAGGCTCTGAGCAGTCAGCACAAAGCCCGACGCGGGGCTCCAACTCACATACCGCGAGATCGTGACCTGAGCCGAAGTCGGATGCTCAACCGACTGAGCCACGCAGGCGCCCCCACAACAATGTCATTTTAAAGAAGAGGGAACTAAAACATCTAGGAGCTAGACAGCTTTCCCAAAGTCATACTGATGATAAGTGGTAGAAATAGGGCTCAAACCCAAAGACTGCCTCCAGATTCTTGTTTTTACCTTCATATACCTTACTGCTTCCATTAGGGTCACTTGTGGAGGTTCTTTGTAACAATTAATTCTTGATTGTTTTTTTCTCCAAATACCCCCAACAACACTTTATTATAGCTAAAGTTAACTGTACACACATCCCAGTAAAACAATCAACTTCTGGACTCTGACTAGGTCTTCTTTTTTTAAGTTTATTTATTTATTTGGAATGGGGGGGGGGAGGGGAAGAGAGACAGAGAGAGAGGATCCCAAGCAGGCTCCATGCTGCCAGCACAGAGCCCAAGGTGGGGCTCAATCCCACGAACCTTGAGAACATCACCACCTGAACAGAAACCAAGAGTCAGATGCTTAACGACTGAGCTACCCAGGCACCCCTACGACTAGGTCTTAAATCCATTTTTTCTGAGGCTCTTGAACACCTGTGTCCCATATACAATAGCCATTAATAAATATTGTGAACAAATACATACATGGTATTCCTGGCAATCTTTACTTATATGCTATAAAGTTATGCTGCATAGTACTTTGTCTGGCACAACCCATGTGTGAAAACTGTCCCTTGTCATGCGTTGGACTATGAAAAATCCTATAGGTACATTGATCAAATGAATTATTTCAGAATTATGAGGCTGTAAGTAACAGGAGGATCTGAAGCATGCTCAACTGGAAAGGCAGAGGCATATTTCATCCAAGGTAAGAATTATTACTCTCACCACATAAGCCTGGAAACTGAGGCTTGAAGAGTTTATGTTATTGTTTCATCTCTATTAAACTATACAACAATAATTGGGACTCAGAGCTCTTTCTCTCTCTTTTTTTTCCCCTATTTCACATGGAACTGTATGTTATTAAATTTCAAACCCCAGATGAGCCTTAAATTGAGTTTGAATCTGAAATAGTCCTAAATGGGCATTTAATTTACTTAGTTATATCAAATAAAATAATCTATTTTAATGGTCTTAAAGTTACTTTTATTTTGTATCAGGGTTCACTTTATACTGTGTATTTTGTTGCATGTGCTGTACATGGAAAGGTATGAAACTGTGGAATCCCCAAAGAGTTCTATTTTCACATTAAGATAAGTTAAATGCAAACACAGACATTGTATATATAGGCAGTCACAGAGACTATCTAATACAATGCACAAATAACTCTGTTAGATAATTGGATGTATGTAGAAGTCCACACTCCAAGAAAGCAACTACAGATTTCAATGTCTCTAGCTCTCTCTTCTTTGTATTCTTTATTTCTATTTATCGTTAAGTTGACCTACTTGTTCAATGCAGACATGGTCATAATCAGCATGTGGCACCATAATAACTCTCCCAGACTTTTTTAGGTTCTTACAATTACTTAGCAGGATGCTTTGTAATTAATTCACTTCCTCCTTCTTTCTACCTGACCTTTCCTTTTCCAAGAGTTAATACACACTTACAACTAGTAAGTGGATTCATAATTCACCCCCATCCCTAACCCCAACTGCAAATAAAGCACTTCTTTCTCTAGATAAAAGCACTTCAAATATTATTTTGAAGAACTTTCATCACGTGGCCCAGAGAACTGACTGCTTTAAAACATTTTTTACAGTGTCCTCAATATATATATAAAGGGATCTTTTATCAACTATCCCTTAAAAGTAAAATACAGCTGTTTTTATGTGTGTACCTTGGGTGTTAAGCACTGTGTTAGGGATTTTACTTATACTATTCCAACTAATCTTCAAAAAGACTGTGATTTTCATGCCCTTCTTACAGATATGTTGATAGGGCCCTACAGTAACCCCCCACTGACTTGTTTGTTTTGTTTCTCCACCTGCTCAGGGGCTAAGTCACAAGTGTCAAGGAGTTAATGGTCTCAGGAGTATGGACAGATGGAAGATTAGGACAGATGGAAGCTGGAAGAAAACCTCTCGCTTCTTTGCCCTTCTGGTAGGACAACACTGAGGGATGTTTTACACTTTCTGTTTCCCAATGGAACTGATCACCAGTTGTACACAACTGTAACCTGATGAGTAACGCATTCTTTGTTAATTTCTTACACTTCTCAGTCTCTCTTATTGACTTCCCTACTGGTACTTTCTGGGATCTCTTTTGCTCAAATCTTTATCTAGTGTCTGCTTCCACTCACCCACTCTAAGACAGCTACTAAAAGGCAGAACTCATATACAAATCCAGATCTTCCTGTCTACTACGCCCATACCCACACCCTCTATGATTCCCCAGTACAAATTCAGTGCATGGGTTCTAGCAATTCTCCCTTGGCACAGAACTGGCACTGACAATAAAAGCTGTCATCCTAGAAAGTACTGATGAGATGATAGCATGTTGGAGTTACTTTTTTTTTAATTAGTTTTGTGCCAGATTCTTGTCCTTGGCAACAAAAGAAAAAAAAACTCTTCCCTTGGACAGATACTGAAAGGTCTTCCTTCCAAGATATAAAAAGAACACATATTTGGTTCCCATTTTTTTGCTTCCTGAGGTAACCTCTGTGGAGAGGCACCCAGATGTGTGTGAATGAGGTCTTAGTTGCTCTCTGCTGTGCACTGAAGCCCACACCATGAGAAGAAATGGTCTTTTGGGCGATTTAAATCGGCACTGAGGCAGCAGCAATGAAACTTTGCTAATATTACTATAGGAACATTCACTGGAAGCCAATGTTGCTTTCAAACTTTATGAGTTTGATGGCAAAATATAGACATCCAGGCACGCAGAGATGGAAATAAAGAAATAGAGGTAAGAATACAGGTATTTTCTTTTAGTCATTCATAAGGGAGAACCTGCTTTTTAAGTTTCAGGTTATGCATTTAACCTGAAATGCAGGTTAAGCTCATAGAGCACATTTAAAATAGGTAATTTTAAGAATAACAGATAATAAAAATGTCTTTGAAGAATATCTGTGCCCTAACTGTATGTTTCTTAGCACCTAATATGTTTCTAATCACCTAATAGTGATAAACCTGGAGAGGAAACATACATGAGTAATATTTTTAATTGAATCAAAGATGGTGAAGAAAAGTATCAGCTGAGTTTGGGTCTCCTGATGGAGCAGGGGAAGCTGGTCTGGGTGGGAACAGTCTATGGAGAAAGGAAGATACATGGTGTGCCGCACCTACAATAGGAATAATAAGCCTGCAGAGGACAACATAAGATACTTGACCTTATTTTCAAAGGAATTTGAGAACTAGAACTATATAGTAACCATCAAAGGGATCGATTTCAAGACAGAGTGTCCAAATTCAAATTTTGGTAGTGTCATTTATGTACAACCTCTGTAGCCTTGATCCAATTTGCTAACCTCTCTATGTTCACGTTCTTATTTAAAAATAAAGACAAAAATGCCAATCTCACAAGTAAAATGCCCCCAAAAGCTAAGTGATTTATAAAAACCTCTTCCTGGGGCACCTGGGGGGCTCAGTCGGTTGAGCGACCGACTTCGGCTCAGGTCATGATCTCACGGTTTGTGAGTTTGAGCTCCGTGTCAGGCTCTGTGCTGACAGCTCAGAGCCTGGAGCCTGCTTCTGATTCTGTGTCTCCCTCTCTCTCTGCTCCTCCCCCTCTCATGCCCTGTCTTGCTCTGTCTCAGAAATAAACATTAAAAAAATTAAAAACCTCTTCCTTTTGATCTTGTTATTTTTTCCTATAGAGAGTCAGACTATTTCCCAAGCTATAATTAATATGATTACTAATGCTAACAATAATGGAGGTAGTAATATACTCCCATTTAGACAATAGGAAATATCTTATTCTGTGTGAAAATAACATGAAGTTAATCAGGTAATATTATTAAAATTTTATACAGCATATGCCCAAAGATCTCAAAAGTATTAAAATGTTCTCAACAGAACTGGATCAACTAGTAAATTGGAAAATGACAGCTGATAGCTACAGGAACTGATATATGACATTTTCAGTTAAAAGTGACCCTAAGTAAAAGATAGTAAAGTCAAATAAGATGTACCTGGCCTACACCATTCAGGGAATGACAAGTAAATTTGATAAGACATTTACTGGTTTCTGCTTGTTTGTTATTGTGTTTTGGGAACATACAGCAATTAAGATTAAAAAAAAAAGATTCTGTAAAGAAAATAGCAGTCAGTCAGGGTGCCTGGGTAGCTCAGTTTGTTAAGCATCGGACTCTGGAATTCAGCTCAGGTCATGATCTCAGGGTCCTAAAATTGAGCCCCACATAGGGCTCCATGCTGACAGAGTGGTCTGCTTGGGATTCTCTCTCTCCTCTCTCTCTCTGCCCCTCCCCCCTTCTCAAAATAAATTAAATAAACTGAAAAAGTTAAGTAGCAGTGAACATTTTTGATCATTTCCTTTTAGGAATTTTTTTCTGTGTTAGCACACACACACACACACACACACACACACACACACACATATATATATATATATATATATATATATATATATATGTATATATATATAAAAGACTTTACACTTTATAATAAACAGTATTTCTCAAATTTAAGTAATGCACAGTCTCTTCCAAAGGAAAATAAATAATTTTCCAAAAATTACTGAAAATATTTCTTTTGGATCCTAGGAACCTACTGTTCAGAAATAGTACCTTGAGAAAGTGAAGTCTTATATAATCAAATCATTTTCAACTGCAAATTATCACTACGTGAGAAATGCCTTTGCTTTATACAGATGAACTATTCAGGTAGTTGTTAGGTAGTCATGAAATGAACATATATACACAAACACACAAAGACTTCTTATAGAACACGAAGGCCATACTACATGGAATGTTTTCTTGTTTCACTTATTTTTAAGTAATTTATAAAATTATACCATTTTTTCAAAAATTTTTATCTTTGAGATTCTTTCTTCAAAATATGTTCTTATACAATGTAAAGAAACATGTACATTTACAAGCAATTTATCACATACTAACACATTTACTTACATAAGTATGGTTTAATACCCTTTGCTCCAGTCTATAGCATTTTACCAGTATCTTCCTCCTTTGGGACATAAAGCCATACTGGTGTAACTACAAGTGTCAAAAGTTATAATTCAAAGTGCAATTGTCACAAGAGTCATTTTTGCATCTTTAGAGTTCAATAAAACCACATGACCCTCTTTTGGGCTTGAAGACCAGGACCTTTCAGAGCTGAATACCCTCATTCAGTGGCTTTCTCATGGTGCTTACCCATAATTTCAAGTCTGTAAACTCCAGGGATAAGTCTTTCCCCTAGAACTTTTATAATGCTCATAAGTCATGTGACAGGTGTGACTTCCTTGGGACACTGCCAACTATCCACTTGGTCTTGTACTGAGAATCACCTCAGAGGCTGAGACCAGTAAGAAACTGCTTCAGGTTTATTCATTTAGATTCCTGGATCAAAACTTGTGCGTTTTAATCTTTGGCAAATAGGTCAAATAGGGAAGAAATTTCCGGTGGAAATCCTGGGTTCCAGTCCTGGCTCTGCCAGTGATTAAGTATATGAACTTGAACAAATCCCTTAGTCTCACTTAGTCTTGACTTCCACATTTGGGACAAGGAATGATTGAAAGCTTTGCTACCCTATAGAATTTTATGACAATCAATACTGTTAGGTCCTTCAGGGCAGAGAACAGGTCAAATTCATCTTCAAAGTGCCTGTGCCAAGCTAGTGCCTAGAATAAACCAATAGCTTTTTTCTATAGAAATCCTGACGTTTAGTTCCACTAATCATTCAATACACATACATTGATTACCAACTATAGGCCAAGTAATGTTTAAGGCACAGAAGATACAACAGTGAACAGGAGAGAAAAATATCACAGCCTTCATGGAATTAACTTTCTAGTAAGAGATCTTTGTTGGGGGAGTAAAGAGGGAAGCATTACATATGTACATATACATACACACATACACACACATATACACACACACACATATACATACACATATGTTCTAGACTGTATATATTATATGCAATATATACAAATATATAAAATATAGACCATATATTTGAGTGTAATAGAATGTATTAATATATGATACAATATATTTCTGGAGAATTTTTTATGTTAATACGTAATTTTTTTAATGATTTAAAAATGTTTATTTATTTTTGAGGTAGAAAGAGAGAGCGAGAGAGGAAAGGGCAGAGAAAGAGGGAGACACAGAATCCAAAGCAGGTCCAGGCTCTGAGCTGTCAGCATAGAACCCGACGCAGGACTCAAACTCACGAACTGTGAGATCATGACCTGAGACGAAGTCAGATGCTTAACCGACTGAGCCAGCCAGGTGCCCCTAATAGGTAATTTTATATTGAATAATACCTAATTGTAAAAAATTTGTTAAGTGCAGAAAATTCATTGTAATATTCTTTTAGATTGGAAAAATTCTAGACAATTGACCTTTTAAATATTCACCAATTTTTATTAGCAATTATCTACACATACCAAGGAATTCTTTAGTTAAATATTTAAAACACCCTTAAGGTAATTCTCTTTTGTCCCTATCTTTTTTTTTTTTTTTCATTGAAACTGAAATTTCATGGGAGATATTGTACAGAAAATGTCCTTGGTCTTGGTGTTAGTTGTGCTTATGGGGGTGGAAGGTTTTTTAGAAGAAAAAATACCTCTATGGCCTTGTATTTTAAATGCTTATAACTGGAAAACGCTGTCATATAGAAAAAAAAAGGTATATATACTGCAATGATTAAACTATATGTCTCTTCCACACAAGGTATAGGAAAAGGAATGGAAATTTTAAGGGACATCTCAGTTCATAATATTAAAACTAACACTCATTAGCCGTGTGTGTGTGTGTGTGTGTGTGTGTGTGTGTCTGTATGCGTGTGCATATGCATGTGGGTGCAGGCACACTAAAAAACGGAAATGGCCACATCAGATGCCATGAGTTCACTTAGAAGTTTTTAAGCATGGAACACTTACTGGATTAGGCTGCTATAAGCAGGCTTTTAAAGTCGATCCAGTGTAGCAGGACAAGGTAATCATGGCTGCTTCATCCAGTTCGAACCTCCAGCCCCATGAAGTCCAACACTTATGGTGCAAAGGCAAATATTTAGTGCTAGAAAGAAAAGTTTGCCACACAGACAATTCAATATCCATTTACTAAGCACACACAACGCACTTGGCACTGAGACTGCAGAGATGAAGAGAACCCTCCTGTCTGTAATAAGATGATAACTAATCAGGAGACTCAGATTTATACAGCAGGAATGATTAAGAAGTCAGGAAGACACAGATTTGAGCGCCAGTCCTACCCTTTATTAATATGTGACCTGGACCTTTTTCTCTATCCCTCAAAGCTTCAGGTTTGCCAAGAGAAAGAGAGCACATTATTCACAGAGACCATTCGACTTACCAGATGCATAGACAGCTCTGTTTGTCTAAATCTGCATTTCTGATAAAGTTCCAGGCTGAGTATTGAAATAGCACCATTTAGAGAGAAACACTGCATTCTACATGTCATTAGTCACAAAAACTGAAATGATTATATATTAGCTACAAGAAACCAAGTGGTTTTCCCAGAACCTCCAACTCCGTATAATATATTGATTTTCTATGTGTCAACTTGTCATTCAGAAATACAGTATACCTAAGGCTGACATAGGCAATGGCAGGAGACTTTATTTATCTTAAGGTTTAAGTTGTGAGAAAGACATGTATTGAACTAGTTTTTTTTTTCCTATGTGGTAAAACAAACAAAAAACCCTAAAATGAGTAGAGTTTTATTGGAAATAACATAAAATTTTAACAGATTATATCTAATTTCTGCCCATTGCTCAATTAAGGAATGAAGTGAAAATCACTTGGACTCTCCTATGAAGAGTTTCTTTACCTTAAAATTGGGCATCATCCATCTTTTTTACTGGAATATTATATGTGTTACGTGAGATAATCTCCATCAAAAGCACTTTATGAAATATATACACACACATATATTTATGTACCTATCTAGACAGGTATATAGATATATTGATATAGCAGTTACCATAGTATCTGGCACATAACAGGAACTCAAATAAGTTTTGAATGAAGGAATAAATTTACTAAATATTATAATTGAAAATTTCCTTCAATTCTTACTTCCAACAAGCAACTTCAGGTTTGGAATACAAGCAGAAGAATGTTTAATCTACCAACTGCTTTCTTGTGCTAGAAGAATTAGTTATTTCTATGTCATTAGACTAGAAATTCAAGTTGGAAATACATTAAGAATGAAGATACTGTAGTAATTGGCAAAATGCTATATTGAAGTTAACTTTCAGATGAAAAACTGAGAGTTTAATAAGTCTGAGAAGTGAAACTCAAAGAACTTCAATATACAGTATTTCAATAGTATTTCATAGTAACAGTATTTCAATTTTAGTACTGGAGAACAAATCTTTACACACATGGAAAAGCAAGGATTGGGAAGTTTAGGTACGTAACTTGAGATTTACATCGGTGGACAATATCCAAGACAGAGACAGAAAATGATATTAATGAGCTAAAGACTGTGTCAATTGTAAGGAAAAATATCTCATAGATGCCAAATCCAGCTATATGGTACACAGAAATGGAAAGTTTTTGTGTAACCAAGAACATTGTCATTTGAGATCATAAAGAATGTACTATTTCACTTTACATATTAGCTTTATAAGTTCCTGGAAAGAAAAGTCTGGTTTAGTGAGAAGTATATAGCAACTGTATAAATTTAGTGAATACTAATTATGCATCAAAGCATGCTGGTGTTTTGCACACATCGTGTCATTTAATTCCCCTTGTAGTCCAATGATATAAGAATTATTATTGCCATTTGACTAAGTAAGCAAATAAGTTAACAAAATGAAAATCTGATGCTTTTACAATAACATGTCCAAGATTATGTTGTAGCAAAAGAAAGTACTAAGGTTTGAACTAAGGAAGTCTGGCTCCAAAACATACAGACTTCCTACTTTTTTTTAAACTATTTTTTTAATGTTTATTTATTTATTTTTGAGAGACAGACAGAGAGAGATAGAGAGAGACAGAGAATGAATTAATGAAGACAAGTGGGGGAGGGGCAGAGAGAGTAAAAGGAGACTCAGAATTTTAAACAAGCTCTAGGCTCTGAGATGTTAGCACAGAGCTTGACGAGAGGCTTGGACCCACGAAGTGTGAGATCGTGACCTGAGCTGAAGTCACATGCTTAACTGACTGAGCCACCCAGGCACCCCCAGACCTCTTATTTTTATTGAGAATGCTATATTGTCTCTCCACATGCACTTGTAACCAGTCTAGGACTCAAAAAGGAATTAAGATGTGGGATTTTGTTGCTGCTGTTGCTAAAGTAAGTTCACAGTGATATAATGCAAGCCACAGAAGAAAGATAGAGTTGAACACATAACTAAGGCAGGTTGCCAAGGAAACTGTTGGCAAACCAAATGTCATAAAGTCCAAGGACATAAGAACACTTGTCTATGGCCATAATTATTTTCTTGATCAGTCTGCACAGCAAGGACAGCATCTTAGAAAAGCTAAGTCATGTAGTAACATATTTTCATGGCTTAATTTAAATGTGCAGGAATTTAGTGCCTATCCCTTGCCACCCCCTGGAGAAATTGGAAATCGTTAACTGGAACTTTCTTCTGAAATTTTAGAGAAAGCTGCTTTGAGATTTTTAATGTCAAGAATTCTATCAACCTCAAGGCACTCTTATACTCGAAGTCAAAAAAGAACAAGGTTCTGACTCTAACAGGTTCAGATAGGTATGAAAGTGTTTCTTAAAACCTAAGAACAGAATGTATGCAATGACCCAGATACCAGACTCCAGGTACCATTCAGCTGGAAGGAGCCACTGTACTGAAAGTAAAACGTATAGGAGAACCTGAGAAAATTTATTCAGGTTCCCCTTGCTATTTGCTATAGGCAATGCTTGTCTCATCTAGAAATTCCGTGCCCGGCTACATTGACTACAGTGAGATTTTTGCATATTTCTTGTTTGTTCATTGCAAATAGTTTTCTCTAGAAATAAATCAGGACATATCTTTCATGCACCATGTTAAGACTAACACCCAGTGTGATTCTAGTAGTAGCTCCCTATATCATGGAACTTTCAAAAACGTTATCCACCTATAATTATGAAAACATTTCTCTTCTGGCTCTTTTTAGATCTTTAAACTTCCCCTTTAATAACCTGAGACTTTTTTCCCCAGGTAATGCTGTGTGTCTCACTCTCTATTTTAAAGTGGCCTTTCTTTAAGTTAATATTTATACTGACTGCAGTCAATTCTCAGTCTGTCCTTAGGCAAGTGAGGTGAGCATACATTTCAATTACGCTTAAAGCCAGTCCAGAATGTGAACTATGAGCTGCCCCTATTAGCTACTGTACACAAAGTTCTGGAATATAAAGTTTGTCCTTCTTCATCCTGTGCTTTTGCAGTACAACATTAGTAGTCCTTTTCTTTCTCTGCCACTGTGTTTCAGCTCTCATTTGGTGTCCTGTTTCTCCGAGTACTGAGTGCAGTCTCTGAGTTCTTAAGAGATCAGACACGAACTTTTGGGCCCAGCATTGTTTTCCAGAAGGCCAATTCTCCCCCATTTTTTGGTGACCGATTCTATGAATATTGTTTTTGATTCATTTTTAGCATCTTTCTCAGCTATCATATCTTTGGATTTCCTGTTTAACTCTTCTACATCCATTTCAGTAAGTGCTTAAAAACAGGCACAATGTAATGGGAAACACAGTCTCCTGGTGGGCGGCATCACAACAGAAAAGGTAGGCAGATAGTACCTAGTTCTCAGATCTTCACAGAATGTGTTTCATAGTGCTTGCTGCACAATTGTGCATGCAAAATCTCATAGCCCAGAGCACATATATCAGCAATAATTTCATGGAAGCAGGCTCTGCCTAATATGTGCAGAGTCTTACATTACTTTATCAAACTGTCTTTGTGTAATTAGTCTGTCTGCAATGCCTGGTGTATAAATTAAGCATCTAATTTATCTTGACTGGCCTTCGGATCACTTGATCAGTCCATTCTGCCTCTGTGGCTCTTTAGTGAATGCCAAATGCAGAGAAAGACCCTCTGGCAGCAGAAGAGAGTAGAAGCAGAAACTCCCTGAGAGGTCACAGGCAATTTCACATTCACTCATCACTGACACCCGGGCAGAGAGTATACCATTCCTCCCAATGACAGTGATCTTCACGAGGGGCATAATTGATGTCCCTGGTGGCAGGTTACTTTGTAACATGGCTGGTAAATAATAAATAACTACAACTCAAGCTGTAAAGTCAGGTTTACTAAATGAAATCAAATTAAAAGTAAATTATATTTTCTTCCCAATTCAACACCATTTCTCATAAGCCACTTATCAATACCACAGCAATCTGTACAACTGTAAGAGACAAGTTACACGGCTATTCAATCCTGATAAAAACAAAATAACTCCTGTAGCCATAATCATTCCTCAAGAGCATTTAATTTGTTGGCTCTTGCATTATTGCTATCAAAACAAAATCTTGCAGCTTTATTGGAATACATAAATCTCTTTGATTTAAGGGTACTTTAGCTCTCTTTTCCTCAGATGAATTTGAAATGGTACAGAGTTAAATTTTTATGGAGTGATTTCTGGGGGGAAAGGCTGACATAATTTTCAACATGGGACAATGTTCTGCTGACAACTCAGAAACTTTGAAGAAAATGTTTAGCTCACTACATAGTTTTTGTCATAGTGCATTCTCCCTTCTGTAGTTATGGATGAATACCCAGTACAAATATGTGCTCCATTCTATATAAAGGTAAATACAAGGCACACTCAGTACGGATGTATGACCTCTCTTCTGACTATGTGGAGCAGATATACAGGAGAAGAGCCAGCGGCCTGGATTCATGATATAAGACTCTTTTCAGGCCGCTTGTGACTTACTGCTGAGGACTTACTCTGCTTTTGAAAATATTCCATGGTAGTATGTGACTACCATATTTTGCAGTGAATTTATCAGAAGGTGTCTGTTTTTAACTATAACTTTCTTGGAAGATGCATGACTTAAGTGACATCAATCTGAAGCTCCACTGTTCGGCCAGATAATGAGGACTTGACCAGACACTACATGTCAACTCTGGCATTATCTGATTCATATGAGCATAGTAATCCCACATGCATTTTAAAATATTTTTAATACAAAAAAATATGCTAGCTCTAAGTATACTCTGATTATATGTCCACTTGGTGGGTGTTTGCAACCACAGAACTGAGAAGATTTTTCTAAACGGAGGTGTGCTGATATTTATGTTGTTTAACCTTCAAATAATAACAGCTTCCCCTTTTAGAGTAACAGACAGAAATGTAGTTTATGTGGAGGGGTTTACAACTTTTCAGAGGTTATATTGCTATATTTTACTTATATGTTACAAAGTTCCTAAGAAAGTACATACACTGATACATGCAGGTTAAAAGAGAGGGATTGAAAAAATACAAGAGGATAAGTGAAAACCTATAGACCAATTGGTAACCCTGGCTAAATGACCATTGTCAATAATCAATAATCAATACAAAATCTCTTTATCTCCTGGCTGTATGAGGCAATCACTTATGTTGATGATTAGCCAGGTTCACCTGTAAGTAGCCAGAGCTAATGCAGATCACCGCCAAGCAGGCAAAAAAAGATAAAGTAAGATAAACTAAGCGGTTGAGTTCCAGGTTTCACGATGGTAAATCAGGCAAGTATCCGAGACTGCGATGATGTAGAAGGAGAGACATGACAGAATATATGGTTCTGCGTGTAGGGTTCCAAGAGGAGGCAGCAATGTCTGTCATACAGGATTCATGGTACAATATAAACTCTCATGGCTTTGATCTTACTATCTCCTCAAAGCTGACAGCTCCCTCCTTCCTTCCCCAGGGAATTAGAGAGTGTTACCTTTGACTGAGGGAATTTATTCCAGTATCTGACAACTTACATGGTTTTCTACTTAGTCTATGGATAATTATTTTTTAACAACCTAACCTTTTACCTAGTAAAAACAGAAGAACACAGTTACCAAAGTAAAAACTCCTTGAGTATCTCAACCAGCTATGAGTAGTCACAAATGATACAAGTGACAAAGATAACTACATATTTTCAGAAATAGGTTTTTAGCATATGGAATTATAGACAAGTATAGACAAATAAGTAGATAACTCCTCTCAATTCATTGGACTACCCTCTTTTTTTGATTTTGGATAATAGGTTTTTCTTTAAGATGTTATTTTTTTAATAAAATTTTTAACGTTTATTCATTTTTGAGAGAGAGAGACAGAGCGCGAGCAGGGGAGGGGCAGAGAAAGAGGGAGACACAGAATCTGAAGCAGGCTCCAGGCTCCGAGCTGTCAGCACAGAGCCTGATGCCAGGCTCAAACCCACAAACCTCAAGACCTGGGCCGAATTTGGATGCTTAACTGACTGAGCCACCCAGATGTCCCTTAAGATTTTATTTTTAAGTAATCTCAACCCAATGTGGAACTTGAACTCATAACAATGAGATCATAATCACATGTTCCACTGACTGATCAAGCCAAGCACCCCTTTGGATGACTGTTTAGATGTGGTACTTTTAAAGTAGAAAAGGAATATATGGGATTTATGTAGTGATTAATTTATTTGGATCAGACAGTTTCAGTTTGTATTATTAGAGATATTCACACACAGGTCACATTCTTAAACTTATCTCCAATTTTTTAAATATTTCAACCATTTAAAAAATGGTTTCAGAGAAATAGTTGTCATTTATTTTATTGAATAGATTATATACATTCAAAAGTCCTTAAGCACCCAGATCCTCAATTAAGGGTTCCAAATAATGGTTTGATATTTTTCCCAGTCTCAGAAGAGTAATGAGTGCTAATGTGAAATTGTCTGGCACCAAATTTTAACAAAGAAAAATAAAATAATTTCCACACAGGTAGCCCTTTTTCTATCAAGCACACTCCCAAGAAATATTAAATATGATGACATTCTAACTTTATTATAAAGTTACCTTAAAAATACTATTTTGATAGTTGTGCTTTTGTTCCTAACTAGAACAATGTAATAAAATATACAATGTTGTATGAGATAGTTCAATTGAAGAATTGGTTATTTGAGAATTTTTGCTTTGAGCTTCATTCTGTTACTAGTTTAATTACATTAAAGTCTACCCCATCCACTGTCCTAGCACCAAGTCAAAGATCAAGATGCGAACTGTCAATTTCTTAGGAACTTTGTAACATATAAGTACAATAGAGCAATATAGGCTGTGCATCACCGTTCACAGAAATTGCAGCAGCAATAACACTGAGGAGGGAAAAAAGTGCCACTTCAGTTGCAATTAAACCAGGTTTCCATGCGTAGCTTAACATTAAGCAGAGCCATGTGTGGATTCTGCAGGGCAAGCAAAAAAGAAGTGACTGTGAAATATGCTGATTTGGCTACAAAGTAGTCGGGTCAATTTTCACATGCACAACAGCTTCAGTTGGTTAAGAACTTAGACTTGGAACCCCTCCATGACTTATTATCTTGTGGCTCATCTACCAGGGAAGAAATGTTTCAGCCTGTGAAATTTTGTTAGGCTCTGGTGCACAGAGGCTGGCTAACCTTTCTATGGCTCGGATTTCTCAGTTGAGAAGAAAAAATTGTCTCATGTAATGATTGTCAGGATTAAATGAGATGGAGCCTCAAAAATACTTAGAAGACAGCTCTGCACAGAGTACACTTTCAACAATGTTAGTGACTATGAGGCAGAACAGTATTTTAAAATAAATAAATAATAAGAGCCTAGAATTTGCAGATACATTTGGGATGCATTGGGGCTAAATTTGTAGGTTTTCTGATGTCCAGCAAATAGTAATAATAAAATGTCTCCTCTATTAAAATCTCCCTTTCCTTTTGGTCCTTATGTAGTCTGTCCTAGCTCTGATAAAATAAAAAGAAACCCGTAATAACTTTGAGGTTTGGGTGCCTGGATGGCTCAGTCAGTTGAGTGCTGGGCTCTTGATTTCAGCTCAGGTCATGATTTCATGGTTTCATGGGTTCGAGCTCCATGTCGGGCTCTGTACTGATGGCACATGGAGACTGCTTGGAATCCCTGCTTGTGCTCTCTCCCTCTGAAAATAAGTAAATAAACTTAAAAAAAAAAAAAAAGAATAATTTTGTGGTTTTAATACTGCAGCAAATGAACAAAAATGCTTTATTTGATCTAAACTGACACTGAATATACAAACCTCTCTGATTTTACAAACTGAAAGAATATCTGTAATTCAGTTTGGTATGCACTAACATCAGACTATTCCAGGATACTTCCCTATTTAGAAAGACAAATGAATACTGTGATTTATTTTGTTACATAAGCTTTCAATTTTTTAGGTTTGATGTATTTCGCTAAGATGTGTGAGGCATGTCAAATAAATATATAAATAATTTTAGAAGCAATTTATTTTTATTTTGAAAAACTATCTTTAATCTTTGAGCTCACCCTGATATAAACACAATGTTCTCCCTTGTATTAGCAGTAGTAACCTTAACATCTTAGCTTCTCTTTTTAAAGTATGAGATTCTAAATATACAGATCTTGACTCATTTAGCCTTTGTATCTCTAGGGCCAGAATAAAACATACAGTGTGCTCAGTACTTGTTTGGAGAATGAAAGAGAATGAGAGTTAATGTCAGATATATCACCATGCTCCTCAGCACTCTGCCTTAGATCTGAGGAGTGCGGGAAATTAATGGGTATCAGTATTTCAGAGAGATAATATAAGATGCTTTCAATAGAAACTATGACCCAATTTTTATTAAAGTGCTAACCAATACCACAGAATCAGTAATGTGAAAATATGATATGAAAAAGGGAAAATAAAATCCATGAACTATTAGATAGAGTCTCACTATTCTAGTGGGCTATAAGTCTATTATCTTGGCAAAGGGCAAAATGTTTTCATACTTGAGCTCTGGAGTATATACTCTAACTAGGGTTAAAATAAAGAGTTATAGGACAGTATATCGAAGGAAATTTTATGACTAGTCAGTTAAACTAAAGTTCATAGTCAGTAGTAAAACTTTATAGAGTTGCCATGAACTTATTAATCTAATCTAAGTCACTACACAAATATCTGCTGAATGAATAAATCAATATAGCAAGCAATAAATAATTAGTTATTAAATACATGGTTACTAATAAACCTAGTTGGGTCCGTAGGAGAACACTGCAAAATCCTGAAAAGCTCAGAGGAGTCTGATCACATGTTCAAGTTCACACAAAAAAATTAAGATTCATATACAAGCATCTAGACTTTAAGGCTGGGGATCCTTCAGATACTTCTGAATTTTTTAAGAGTTACTCACTGCCCAAGAGAACTCAGTTATCACTGGGCATTAAAACTGTGTCTTAGTGTTAAAATCAGACTGAGATTTTGAATAATAGCATTGCCCTAGTAATCATGAAGCAACACTCTCCTTGGAGTCATTCAGAGGTTTCCATTAGCGAAAATCAGCAGCAAGGCACTGTTCCCCTGGAGTGGCATTTGCCGCAATCATTTTATGCTCTAAGAAGACAAGCTGCATTTCATAACTTTGTAACCCCCTACTCCCCTCATTCTTTTTTGACTTTGAAAATGCCTCTGAATTTATTGCCAAACAAAAACTGCTCCAGGAAAGAACCGCCATTGTCTATGAAACAGAGCTAAAGAGAGAGAGAGAGGACAGAATTATACCTCATCATTTTCATGAAAGAATTGATAAAGGCACTTCGATGAACTTTAAAGTGCAGAGATATATAATATATAAATGTAAGGAGTCTTTAGAAGTTGGATTAAGGATTATTTCTTTTGTGCTGGAAAAGAGCAACTAAACTACCATGTTGAAAACCTCCTCTTGCACTACTTACTATACTGTATTCTGAATCTTTTCAATTTCAAATGCAAGGACATGCATTCATACTGAGGCAGACTAAAAGTCTTAAAAATCGCCGAACAATTTTGTGTCTTTTTCCATTTTACAGGTAAACTGAGTATCAATGCGTGTAAACTGGAATTAAGAAAACACAGAGATGATGATAAAAAGCGTAATGAAATTACTATTTCATAATCATGACCTTGGTTTGCTTCCAGACACAATCCCATAAAAACTTCTTCTAAGGGTTCTATTGCATATTGGAAACATTTTATATAAGGTTTGGAAGCAAACTTATTGTAAGGCAAACTAATGACAAATTTGTAATGTCTTATAGTGCAAAAAGCGAACTGATTTCCATGCAACTATGTGCTAATAACTATGACTACTCTTTCTGAATTTTATTAAGTAACACCATTTACATAAGATAATCCATCCAGCATGTGATAATAGCACTAATCAATTCATGTAAATAGACATTAGCTTTGGTTATGGAAGAATAAGAGGAGTGACACCTACATTTGTGAATTCCCTTGCCTTTTCTGCATATATCCTTATTTGAGTTTCTTATAAGGAAATCCTCACTCATGAAGCCAGACCCTTTTTGAACGGTCATACTATTACTAATGGCTAAAATGTCTCTGTCAATACCAAAACTTATTTAAAGTTGATCTAAATCAATGTGTCAAGTCATGGTGACTTTTCTAAATGTCAATTTCACTTAGATTTGTAGAAAAAAATAGAATGCATAATTTAAGTCACACAGAACTGGCATTAACAGGATCTGCTACATTCATGATGACTGCCCTTTCTTATTCCATACTCCTGAAATTCTGTGCTCTATCTCCTATGCTTCTCCATTTAACCCTATTATTATATGGCTCTGAAAGCTATTAAGTAATAGTAGCCAATATTTATAATTATGTAGCAAATTACAGTCCTGAGGAGTGGTATATGGATTCCTTTTGAATCTCACAATAATCCTATGATATGGATACCATAATCAGCACTTTGTGCACATGAAGTAATAGGGACTAATGGAGACTTAGTAACCGGTAAATTATGGAGCAATGATACAAAGACCAGAGAAGACTGAAGGTTTTTAGTAGAAGGCTGTAATAAATGCTCCTAAAATGCTCCCATAGGTGGGGGTGGTGGTATGAGGAAGTCCTGTGTAACAAAGTAATTAATATATAAAGATTTAGATATGGCCAGCACATAAGCAGAAAAGTGATTATATTCTTGTTATAGAAATAATACCCCCTCATTTACTTAAGTTCATCAATGTATATTAATCTGAGGTAAATATTAATGTGTAACCATTCCAGGGGGTAGCCCTTACTCAATGAGTTTATCTCAAAGTTCAAAACTGTTGATTGATGGGGATGACTCTAATTCTTTGTTATGTTTTGTGGTTTTAATTAAAACCCAGTACTTTCAGTGAAGGAGATGCTAGTCCCAAACTACTCAGGATGGGTTGACTCACTTATTACTCAATACAATAATAAAATGAAAATAGGTGGCCAGTAAGAAATGACTGGAAGAGAATTAAATCTGAAATTGAGGGTATCTGCTGAACTAGTAGAAATTACTCTGAATGGTTTGGGACATAAAACACACTGAGTTGGGATTGGATGGGAGACGTAAGGAAATTCAACTTTAAAAGCCTCTTCGGTGCTATCAAGACCCTTTGTGTTTTGTAGAAAGGGCATCTTAGTTATGTTAACAGACAGGGAGTTATTGAGTTGCTCTTCCTCTCTTACGAGGAAATTTATTTCAAAACTATTTTCAGCAACTCAGAATTAGGTACTGACCTAATTTCAGACCATGATGTCTGAAAATCAAAGAGTTGAATGAGTAGATATGTCATCATTAAGATTTATTTATTTATTTATTATTGCCATTATCATTATTATTTTCATCTTTAAGAAAAAATACAGATTTTTATTTTAGATAAAATTTTAGATGAGGACCCAGCATGGAGCCCAACATGGAGTTTGAACTCATGACCCTCTGAGATTAAGATCTCCACTGAGATCAAGAGTCAGACACTTAACTGACTGAACCACCCAGGTGCCCCTTAGGAATTACTTAAGGGAAAAGAAAAGTATATGCTGCACCTGCAAATCACTATATATAGTATATAAAATATATAATATATAACTCTTCCAGTATATAAATACATGTATGTGTCATGCCCTCATTGTAATCTCAGAGTAGCATTGTAAACTACACTATATCCATTTTAACAGTCAAAAGATTTTTACATTCAACAATTAAAAAAAAAAACACTAAAAAAGGTAACGGGATCAGCATTTAAATTCAGTACACCAAATTGCATAATCTTTCCCAAAAGACCAGAGAAGACTGAAGGTTTAGAGTAGAATGCTGTATTAAATACTCCTAAAAGCACTTTTAACTCTGAAGGCCTAGGACTACCCAGTAGATCAGGCTTAAAATGGATACTGATTATAATACAATCATATTGCCAACACTATCTTCAGGGACTTCCTGAGAAGTCAAATTAGGTAGTTGAACAGAGATGGAGAAAGGGGTTTTGAAAGTTTCCACACACAATGCACCATCTACCTCACTTCTTACTCAGTCACCATCTACCCTGCAATGACCAGGCATTTCTTTTGTTCCTCATTCCTCATCTAAAATACTATTTCAGGGGCATCTGGGTGGCTCAGTCGATTAAGCGTCCAACTCTCGGTTTCAGCTGATCTCATGGCTTCGTGGGTTCAAGCCCCGCATCAGGCTCTGTGCTGGCAGCATGGGGCCTGCTTGGCATTCTGTCTCTCTCCTCTCTCTCTCTGTCCCTCCCCCACTCATGCTGTCTCTGTCTCTCTCAAAATAAACTGAAAAAAATAAAATAAAATACTGTTTCAGAACTTACCAAATAAAGTTGCTCTCTTCAGAAAATGCAATTAAACAACATCTTCAGTTGTCATTTTCTTTAATTTCTCAGTAGGCTTTGACATTAATGACAACATCCTTCTTAAGACTGTCATGGCTATTCCCGTGAAGAAGGTCATCTTAATTTAGATTAATAATGGAAGTATAAAAGTTACAGTGTTAAAGATATCTGATATTATTGTTTCAAAAATGCAGATCAATGGTATTCCTATACCTTCTTAACTTTATTTATTCTGACTCTGGGAAGCTAATTAACATCCCTAAGGCTCAGTTTTCTTTTTGAAAAATGTGATTAACTATAGTGCTTACTTTATAAGGTTGTTGCAAAGAATAAATAAAACACTATATATTAAGGGTTTTACCCCTAGAGTGGTTTATGGTTAAGTCTTTTGAATATATAAACTTCTTTTGTGTGTAAGAAGGGAAAGATTGAAAGAACCTAAAAATCCCTTAAGACTTTAAAAGAGAAAACAATATAATAAAGGGGAGCTGTGATATCTGTGAGAAAATGTACTAACACACTGTTGGGTACATTATAGACCCACAGAAAATGCTCTATATTCACAGAGGAAACGGGAGCTGAGGGAAGTTTTATGGACTTGGCTTTGAATGAGCAGAGATGACAGGGGCAGTATCCAGGTGGCAATCACCATACAGAGTCTGTCCTATCTTCTCTTGAACATAAAGATGTAACCTCAAAAGACATTTTTACTTTGAGCTCCAACCAAGTTTGATCTAATGAGGTGAGGTTTTTTCAAATGCTATGTTCATTTTTTTTTTTTTTTTTTTACCTATCAATTTGCTTTTCAGCAGGGTGGATGTCAGTTCAGTGTAATGTAAAGGTGCAGGAAGACTTCTATGAGTGAAAAGACTAATAATTATTTATTACTATAGCAAATCATTCTAAATGAAACCTGAAAATATTTATTGGGACAAAACAGGTATAATCATGAAGATTTTGTGAAGTTATAGTGAACAGGTGCATACTTGAGAGTATTTGTCTAGTCTGATTTATCTGCCCCATATTTCTCAGTATATGTCATCCCTTACTCCAAATATTTATTAATTTTCACTTATTTAATGACAACTAACCTCCAAATTTCTTCTTCATATTCTCTTTTTCACCATGCATGACATTGTTTTTCATTAAACACAGTGCCAATCATCCCATTCCCTGGGTTGAAAATGTCATTTGTCTAGTTGTTTTAAATATCTTACCCTGCCATTTCAAGACTTTCCACATTATAGCCAACAACCATTCTTTTTGGTCTGTCTTTTCACCAAACACCTGCACAGACCCTGTATTCTAGATCCACACTGTCCAGTTGGGCAGCCATGAGCACATATGGTTATAAGGCATATGAAATATGACTAATCGAACTTGAGATGTTCTGTGAATATATAATACACAACATATTCCAATAACTTAGTGTGAATAATATACAACATATCTAATGATTTTGTATTGAGTACATATTTAAATGTTAATATTGTCAATATATTGAGTCAGATAATATATTATTGAAATTAATTTCACCTGTTTTTAAAAATTTTTATGGACTACTAGAAATGTATAATTACATACATGGATAGCATAATATTTATTTTTAGACTGAGTTTTTTGTGGAGAAAAGAACAAATGGACATAACTTGGACACATCTTTGTTTTTGTTTCTACTCTTGGGCTTTGTCTTACATTTTCTAAATATACATTGAGCAAACATTTATTAAGTACCTGCCAGTTACCAGGCATTTTTCTCAATATTGGGAACACCAAGGTGATCAAGAAAGAGAGACAAGGTCTGTCCCTCTTGGAGCTTAATTTTCATGAAATATACAGAAAATAAATCATGGAAACCAACAAATATAATAATTTCAAATTGTGATCAATAGCATGTGAACAGATAGTTCCTAGAGAGCAGGATTACTTTATAGGGTCAACAAAGAAATCTCTATCAATAGGGACATTTGAATGGAGAAGAGAAGAATGAGAGTATTAGTATTCTCTTAATGTGTTTGAAACACACACACAAACACACACGCACACATCACATATGTGAAAATAACTAGTTTGTAATGTAAGTGCGTACATTATGATCAACTGGTAATGATGGTCCAGAGTGCTTTGCTTGACTAGCCACATCTACCAGGGCCCAAAAGAGCTGAACTGCACATAGTACACCATGTATTTTCCCAGGCAGATGTATAACCATGCATATCATATAAAGAAACTATTCAAAAATGTATTTAGTTAATAATAAATGCATTACCAAGTGAGGGTCTGCTCAAAGATTTAAACTCTATGTTTGGCATCAAAAAAAGGAGAAATATAATCTGGAAACACAGTCTATATATTTTTTTAAAAGCTAGGTAATTTCACCAAGTGTAAAAATTAATTAGGTCTGCAGACCTTTAATAAGCCATTTCCTGATTATCATATAAGTGGATGAAAAATTTTTAATTGCATTTAATTTTTTTATTCACCCCAACTTTAGCCAATTCTCTTTTTATCAGTTTACTTTGGGGCATCTGGTTGAGTCTTGAAACATCTGTGAAGGCAGGTGTTCTGCTTCTGCCTTCCAAAAGGATGCACAAATCAATACAGGATCCAGACCGACAGATGGTGTAAGTTAAAAGAAAATCTAAAAGTAGTGTGTGCAGGTGAAGTTAGTATACTCAGTCTGTAACATGTTATAGCAGATATGTCTCTGAGTGACTTTCTTTCTTTCTTTCTTTCCATTACTCTGAAAATTGTCAGATTTCTCTCAAGGGCAAATCCCACTGACATTGTTTTTTCATGACATACAGAATCATTGCTGCCATCCAAAAAGAAGTTCCCCCACTAAGTTGTGTGACAGAACTTTCTGAGCCATTAGTTCTACTGTCCCCAGAAAAGCAAAGGTGAGTCTTAGAACTTATGGAGATATTCTCACACTTCTTACATATTTTGGAATCTGTTCATGGCATTTATAAAGGGTTTAATTTCTCTTGCTAATTTGTATGCACATCCTTTTTATAATAGTTATAATAATTTAATCACTTAAAAGTTTCCTCTTTAGTGTAAATCATTACATAGTCATATATCATTAGAACAGATAAACATGTTTTTTACAATGTTACCAAAAATTAATATACTTAATTTATCAGGCAGACCCTAAGTGCCTCTATGTGTCAGACTCTGTGTTAAATGACAGAGATTGCAGGTTTTGAGAGGCATACGCTTCAAGTAATGGGACGAGGGGGTCTACAAGATGGAAAACATAACAAAGCAAGTATAATATGTAACATGGTTCTATAAAACTATCACAAGCAAAATGTTATGAATACATACAGGATGTGTTTCTTCATTTTGCCTGGGATATTCAGAGAAAACTTTGTGAGGAGATAACTAATGTTTGCATTGAAACAGTAGTAAGAATTTACCAAGAAAGACACTTATAAGGGCATCCCAAGACAGCATTGATAGATTGTTAACTCTAAGATTATTTAAAAGCAAAACCAAAACCAAAATAACAATGACAAACAAATCTATCTAAGTTGTTTTGAGACTATTAGACAAGTTGCTGCATGTACAATGATAGGAAATTTAATTGAACAAACACATAAGGCCAAACGGTTAAGGTCACAGTATTTATGGTGTTTCTGCTCCCCAGACACTTCAGGTATATATGGTATTATTATTTTACTTAGGAAAATTTTAGCAGGTATTATTTGGCCAGTATTGTCAAGAGCATGGAAACTATATGTTATTGTGCCCAAACTTTATTCAGAAAAGGATCACGTCACCAAGATTCATAAAGTATTAATACATCAGCTCCAGCCTTCTCCAAATTCTGTACCCTTTTTCCCCCCTCAAAATCTATATAACAAAAGGAACAGGTGATCTTTCCAATGCTCCTTGTCTAGGAACCTGGTCTCAGCCTTTGATATTCTGAGTTCTTTATGAAACTGTTACATAAATTAGGTAATAATGGCCCATATACAATAGTGCCTAGGTTGGTTGTTTCTTTCTTTCTTGCAGATTCAGGCCCATTAGCTCAGAAGCCTGCAGGTACACAACTCAAATTTTCATATACCCAACGGTAAAACATAACCCAATACATAGATTTTTAGCCATTTAGAGCCTGCCTGCTTTGCATGCCTCAACCAGCATTGTTGGTTACTGATAAGATAATCCTGTGGTTGAAAGACTCTAAGCCACTCTTGCCCTTCAGAGCTCTCTGACACAGACTCCCTGCCTTGAAGCTGAGCAATATCACCTAAACATAAGATCTTCAATCTTCCTCTCCCCCAGGAGTTCCCTTACCCTCCCTGGGTTCTGGTTCTTTCATAAGCCTTTAGATGATCTCATGTTCTAGAAACTTTGTGTCTCATACATCCTTAAGCAAGCACCACTCAGTAAAGTTCATTGCCTGTTACTATCTCCCTTGGTCCTATCTTTTCCCTTGCTTAGCTTCCTTGTAAAACTTGTATAATCTCAGCTCACCCAGTAAGCTTGGAAGAGCCCACGTTCATTCAATGTTACTTCTCAATGTATGAGAATTCTATCAAAGCACTGGGGAAGTTATTGGTATTATGCAGCAACAGAAAAAATAACTACGGGATAAATATTCTGCAAAATTTACCTAAGAATGGCTGATGTTACATTTTGACATTTTCCCCTTTTACAATATTTCTATTTTTTTAAGTTTATTTATTTTGAGAGAGAGAGAGAGAGAGAGAGAGAGAGAGAGAGAGGAGAGAAAGAGAGAGAGAGAGAGGAGAGAAAGAGAGAGAGAAAGGGAGAGAGGCGTGCATGCATAGGCATGAGCTGGGGAAGGGCAGAAGGGAGAGAGAGAACCCCAAGCAGGCTCAGCGCTGTCAGCAAAGAGCCTGATGTTGGGCTCAAACTCACAAACCATGAGATCATGACCTGAGCCAAAACCAAGAGTTGGATGATTAACTTACTGAGCCAGCCAGGCACCCCAACAATATTTCTCTTTTAATATGAAATATCTTATTATGAATCTTGTTCATCAGCATCAACGTATAAATTTGTGTGTACAAATATTTATTTAGTCAACAGTAAGAAGGATGGAGTAAAGAGGGAGTTAGGAACGAAAGCTCACTGCTCTCGTGGTGGTAAAAAGTGATTGTGTACAAGAGAAGTGTAGTTGGAAGCAAGAAAACTGTTCTGGGACCAAACCAACATGCAATAGGCAAAAACTTTCTAACTTCCAAATCTTATTTTCTAGCAGAAGACTTTCTGGTCAATACCGAGGGATGACCACAATTCAGAAGACAAATTTAATCCATTTTAAGCCCAGTTTGACTCTGGGATGATAGCCTGAAGAATATTTGATTTTTAAAATACCAACACACTACCATTTTACTACAATTGGCTGTCTGAAGATTCTTCAGGAAAGTACCGTGAAGTGGCAAATGAAAAGAACCAAAAAGTAGTGCTCTAGCTTTCTCTATGTTGACAGAGCCAAAGAATCACAATATAGGGATCTGAATTCAATATTACTAAATGCCCAGTTGAGTCATGCACAGGTAAAATAAAGGTATGCCGCTTTGCCACAAAGGACTTTCAAAGATTCTAATAAATCTCCAAGAATGATCACCACTTTTTGTTTTTTTGGTTTTTGGGTTTTTTTGGTACCTGCTACATCCCCTCACTCTAATCCCATTTACCTACATGTATTGAAGTCTTTCACAAGATTTCTTGCAGGTACCAACTGAGACTTAAGAATTCATCCAAGGTCACATCTATAAAAACAGGACTCAAACTTCATGGCTTTCTAATCCAAATGCTGTCCTTAAAAAAAGCACAGGTCTTGATTTCCTAGCAGGGTCTTTGTCATAACAAGTCAAATGGGCCTCTTGCTCCTTCTTGTACAAACCCAAAAAATCCACTCAAAAATTTAACATGTATTGGCCCAACTGGGGAAAAAAAAAGTCAGCATCAATATGCACAGTCTCAACAAGTCGCTTGACTCTTTTCTTGTTCATCTTCTATTTGTTCTTCTTTTCTTGTTTCCCACCTCTCTTCAATCCCTCCCCTGTAAAACATAGTCAACCATCTCTCCGTGTAACATTCCAGATTTCTTTCTCTCTCATGGCCAGTTCTCTGTTTTATTTCCCATTCTATGGTGAAAATCACTCTCTTAAGTCCTTAGATAAAACCAGATCTGTCACATTAAAAAAAATGCATATATAAATAAACTGGAAGAAAAGGAAAGAAGAAAGGAAGGAAGGAAGGAAGGGAGGGAGGGAGGGAGGGAGGGTGGGAGGGAGGAAGGAAAGAGGAAGCCTAGAGGGAGGCATGTAATTTGAAAACATCAACAACTGCAGCATTTTATGGTTTTATGATTATTTTTCTATGTTTCCTTATAAAACATACTTAATAACCATAAATTTATTAAAATAAAAATTTATAAAACAAGCTTATACTGTAATGGAGAAGGGAAGCAGAATCTGTATCCTTTTTTTCACAACTGACATGATTGTTTTAATGGACAGTATTCCCCATTCTACTGCAATCAGACACTGACAATATCCCCCTTTGCTGCGATGTTGGGAAATTCTATTGGGATAGTGGACTGAAGAGGAGAGTGGCTTAGATATAGGATGGAAAAGAGATGCATTTTGATAATAATGAGACTAAATACTCTCTTGCTCTCCCCAGAGCACATACATAGACACATGTGCATGTATGTATGTAAACACACCACAAAGTCTGTACTTTGTCTAAGACAACCTGTACTAGCAAGTCTAATATTTTTTGACTCATCTGTCATAAGTAGGGGAGATTAAGAAACTAATGAATAGAAGTTCCTTTCCTGAGCTTTTAGAAAGGGCAGCCAGAGGAGAGGGGTAGAGAAAGAGCCTCTCTAAGGATCGTCCACCATATTTTAAACCTGACTGAGGAGTCTCCAAAGTGAACAAGTGTCAAGTTAATAAGGTGGTGGTAGGCATTGGAGCTTGAAATTATGGGTCACTTTTGATTAAACATTGCTCACAGAAAATAAGCCCTGGCTTTCGGTTGTACAATCCTCACTATCATATGCAAGAATTTAAATGCCAGCACTTATTAAAACTAGCCTGAGCAATAGCTGGGAACAACCTTGGGGATGGTACATTAGGAAAAAAAAGACCTATATTTCTCCTCAAAAATAATTAAAGTCCCACCAATTAACAGGGCAATTGATAGAATTTATTTTAGTATTTTCCTGTGTTTGGCAGAGACAGTACAGGTTAGCAGACAGATCACCAAATATCTAAACTCAATCATATTAACCGTGATTTGGCACAGTGAACCACCATCTCTGAGTCTCTACTTCCTCATTCTGAAATGCTCAGACCCACCTGGATTTGCTCTGAGTATTAAATATGATAACTTACATAAAAGAACTAAATCTCATGCCTGGAACACATCCAATCCTAGGTACGTGGTTCTCAGCAGTAATTTAAGCTTCCATACCAGCACCTGGTATGCAATGAGAACTCAATAAATGGTAGCTACTATTGTTACTTTTTAAGTTATTTATGATTACACTTGTTAGTTATTCTATTATTACTATTCTGCTTTACTCAGGATAAGGCAACAGGTTGAGGATTTTTTATAAATGTTATTATAAAGCCCCAAGAAGGAATTGCCTTTGCTCTTGATTCACTTAAATTTTTACATATTTTTATTGATTTTTATATTGAAATTCTCCTCTCAATATGTTTTAACTGTAATCCTTATTTATGGGGCCCAAGACCCTAGCATCTGGTAATAAGTTGGTTATTAAAAGGTGACATGATTTTTTATTAGAAAATCAAAATCAATAAATCATATTTTTTGTCCTTAGCAGAGGTTAAATGAACAAATCATCTACAAACTAAGGTTTTTACACCACTATGAAGCTTATACTTTCAGCAATAAAATGGAGTTTTTTAGCCTTCCACTGTTAGTATATGCTGGAAAACATTATTGGTTTAAATCCAGAGTTGACAAGACGCTAGATCAGAATACTGGGGTAATGGCAATTGCAGCATCTTCTGCAAAGAACTGGAGGCTTCCAGGCACAGGAAGAAGGTCCTACTGGGAGATTTCAAATCCAAGATTTGGGGAGAGCTTCAGACACCAGCGTGGAGAGGAGCTGTTTTATATTCAGCCCCTGTAACACTCCAATTAATTTAATCATTTATTCACTCACTCATGTCTCTTTAATGACTAGATTCAATGATGAGTGATTGATTCCTTTATATAGAAAGGCCAATAAAGTCAACTTTCTTTTCCCTTCCCTCCTCTGCTCTCTTCTTCCCCCCTCCCCTATTCCATCCTTCCTTCCTTCTTCTGTTCTCTATCCCCATCTCTTTCTTTCTTTCACCAAGTCCTATACTTGAGATTGTTCAAATAATAAATATTTAAGATGCTTTGAAATCTTATTTTAAAGAAAACTCTATAGTAAATTTTCTCTCATACATATTAGTGAAGTTAATGTTATTGATCACTGAAGCTAAACAGCAATCCCCTGTGTTCATTAAGGGAGGAAAAACAGTGCATAAATCAGGTTACCTTTGGACAAGTGGAACTTGCAGTTGTTGTAGTTGGGACAGTGGGGAAGGGCATTAATCAGGGAAACAGTATGAGTGAACTGTGGAGAATTAACTTATTCATAGACTCGATCCCCAGACAGGCATTAGTGTAATTAACTTGTAAGTAAGTGTGGCAAACCCAAAGTCCTCTGTAACTAGCTGCCATATTCATGGTTCTAACCTGGTGAGATGAGTGGGTAAATTCATCATTAGGATTAGAGGTACCAGTTCTGGAATGCTCAGGGAGAATGCTCAGTTAAAAGCAGAAATGTTGTGGGTATAGGGCCAAGTGCTAGGTATGGGAGAAGGTAAGAAAAAAATAAAGTTAAGATAAGAAAATACCCCCCACACACACCCACACACAAGCAAAAGAGTCAGAATTAGCAACAACTGGATTCAAGTTAAATCTCATCTCATTAGTCACTGCATGAGTTTAATCATTAGTTAATACTTAGGAGGGTCAGTATCTTCGTCTATAAAATGAAACTAATGTTAATAGCTTCTTATCTGCTTTGTTCAATTTATTTACTAACTACTATGTGCATTTTTCAGAGAGGCCTTTACTATTGTTGGGAAAATGAGATATGTGGACATATACTTAATAATTATATACTGTATAAAAATATGACGTGCCATAAAAGACTATTTGAAAATGACAAAAAAACCCTTTAAAATGTTATTTTCTATACCTTAGTTAAATAAATCTCTGCCATTAAGACAAGGTCAATAACCATGCAAGATATATGTATTCTCTCTCTCTCTCTCTCTCTCTCTGTCTCTCTCTCTCTCAATTAACTTAATTCTCAACCTACAATGAAACTTAGGGAAAAACTGAATGGATATAAATAGTCGGGAGTAATTGTAGTTACAAATCTGCATCTAGATTCCTGTGTTGTTTCATTTATTAAAACACTTCGGTCTTCGGTTACGATAGAAAAGACAGAGTTTATTATTTTTATTATTTATTTACTTACTTACTTAGAAAGGGTGTGCATGTGAGAGAGAGGGGCAGAGAAAGAGAATATTATTACTCAGGCTCCAGGCTCAGCACAGAAATGGACATGGGGCTAAATCTCATGACCAGGAAATCATGACCTGTGCTGAAATCAAGAGTCAGATGCTTTACCAACTGCATCACCCAGGCACCCCAGTCCTTTTTAAAATTAGAACCAAGTTTGTAGATCTTGGTGGAAATAACTAACAAAATAATTAAGGAAGGTAATGGGAAAATTTTCTACTTTCTGGAGGCAGATCATTTGAGTAAGAGGCTTATTCATCTTGCTACAGTTGCACTACATAATATGAAATTATTTGGCTCAGTATTTTATTCCTGCTTATCTGACATCAGCCACTCTATTTTAAATCCAGTGCTAGTTAATCCCTACAGAAGCTGATATTCTGCTACTCAGATAATGCAAATAAATCCAAACAGCAAATGATTACCCCATGAAACAGATACATATGCCATGGACTATGACCATGTCATAGTCAAGGTATTTCCAGGCAACTGTTAAGGAAAACACAGAATTTCCTGTATTTCCAATGATCTTCTTAAGCGCAGGAAAAATGTTTTATTCAAAGATATGTACATTGTCCTCCATCAACATCTAGGCACCAAAATGATAGATGGTAACACTGATGGTTAATTGTCTTAAAGAAGAATTGCCAAGTACTGATCTTGTTTGATCCCCACATACAAGGTGAAGGCATCACCCGAAAGACATATGTAAAGTAATTAAGAGTCCAAGAACTCTTGTCTGTCAGCATGACAGGACATGAGACATCAGCAGTTGTTCTGGAGTGAATAAGTGGACAAATCCTTGAGAGTGGCTGAGTTCCTTGTGTATGACAGTCAGTGAATAAGGTGGGCCAGTAAAAAGAAAATGGGTTACATAATCAGTGCGTAGCAAAGTGGCATAATGCAAGAGATTGCATTATGCAGGGCTATCTCTATATTATTCTATATTATTCAGGCTCCTGAGAAAAAATTTAGGGTGAGGTGCATATTTATATAAATAATTTGAACAACCTAAGTTCTAGTAGCCCAATCTGATGTGATCCTGTGAAAGAAATACTGACCAGACAAGCATGCTCACCAGATTGTCCTTTAGAACTGCACCTGGTCACGGTTCTAGGCCAACTCCACTGATGCCAAGTCCTGGATATCGTCAGGGCATCAGGTAAACCTCACTTGGAAGAGGTAGTAAGGGAATGGTTGGGAAGGTTGAAGAATATCTTAAAGGAAGGATATAAACAGAGATCCAAGCATCCATGCATTGTGTTCTGATCTCATCACATCCCACTTAGTGGGCACTGCTGCTCTATCTTCTCTTTGGTAGAAAATGTCCAGGAAGCTTACTCCAAAATCTGAGACCTAGAATTTCAATGCCAGGGATAAGGGTTCAGCCACCCTAGATCTAAGGGTGATACTAGGAAGGAACTGTCTGAAAATGTCCCACACTGAGTTCTTTTGCTGAGGGCATATGATAGGTCACATTTTCAAGCAACAAATTTACACTTTTTTCAGTGAACAGAGTATTAATGATATTCAAAGTAATAGGAGGAGCTGTAGTAGCAACAATGGCAATTGTAGGTATAGTAATAATGATTGGATAATACTTAAAATAGAAAGTATTAACCACTTTGGATTGCATAATACTTGTGCTATATGTGCATTCATGAATTTAGTATTTTCAAACATCACCTTGTTACTGATAACCAAGGCTCAGAGAGACAAATTAACTTCCCCAAAGTCACACAAAATATGTAGTAGAGTACTTTATCATCTCAAATCATCACAAGAAGGGTGTGTATAATACCATAAGGTATTTTGAGAGAGAGACCACATTCACATAACTTTAATTATATTATTATAATTGTTCTGTTTTATTATCAGTTATCATTGCTAGTCTCTTACAGTACTTAATTTGTGTGTTAAATATTATCATAGCTATGTATATATAGGGGGAAAACATAGTACATGTTGTTATATGGTGTATATATATATGTGTGTGTGTGTGTGTATATATATATCTATATATCTATATATAGATATATATATACACACACACACACACACATACTTACATACATATATATAACACCAAGTAGGGCTTGGTATTATCTGAGGTTTCAGGCACCCAGTGGGGGTCTTGGAATCTATCCCACGGATAAGGGTGGACTACTATACCACAGGTGGTGGTCTTGCAATTATTTGATGGGCCTCTGTGTACTCTTCATACAGTTAATACCTTCATATGGGATTAAGTCCAACTAGACAAAAAAGACACTTAATCTTGTCTTTAGATATTTCTCTTATTGCACCTCCTGCTGAACTATAATCACACCTTAGGTGTTAAGACCCACTGACTCAAGGGAATTTCCTCCAATAGAATATTTTTCTCTTGCTGTAAACAACGGAAGCATTGCTCCCTGAATCTTTAGTATGTTTGATCCAAATGTTCTCTTGACTATTTTTTAAATTTTGTTTAATGTTTATTTTTTAGACAGATAGAGAGACAGAGTGCAAGTGGGGGAGGGACAGAGACAGACAGAGGCACAGAATATGAAGCAGGCTCCAGGCCCTGAGCTGTCAGCACAGAGCCCAATGCAGGGATTCAAACTCATGAACTGTGAGATCATGACCTGAGCCTTAAGGCTCACTTAAGTGAGCACTTAACTGACTGGGCCACTCAGGCACCCCCACCAACCCTTGACTAACTTCTAATGGTCTCTAAGAACCCACTCAGGAGGGCATTATCACTGCCAGAAAATATTTTCTGAATTTTGTATAATGGGCTAGGTACTCCTTATATTCTTAGCATTTTAGCAGCATTCATCAAACTGAATTTTTATTATCAGTTTGCTTATCTTTGCTTTCCACTGGGGTTGAAGTTCCTTGAGGGCAAAGCCTATGTTTCATTCGTTTTCCTATGTCTAAAACGACTCTCTTACTCTCTTTGGAACTCACTCTCTTCATCTGCAAAATGATTGTAATGTTCTTTGCTCCTGACAGCTTAGAGAGTGAGGTGGAAAACCAACCTAAGTCAACAGACATAAAATTGGTATATTAACAATGAAAGATCACCTATGTGAAAGGGACTATATTCCAATTCCTAGCATATGGTAGACTCTCAATAAATGTTGGTTGTTGATAATGCTAAGTGCAGCATAAGCAATATGTGTTTCCTAAGAAGGTTAGTCTCTATTCCGATATTTAGATTCTATCAGGACCTAGAGATAGCAATCCTATCAAAAGGCCATGCATATTTTGGTCTACAAAATCATCAGTAATAAATAAAACATTGTTCTGTTGGCCTGTTGAGGCAATAATTACTCAAAATTAAGAAGTTTCAGCTTGGCTTTCTCCTAAACAGTACAACAACAATTTTGGATCCAAAGATTCTTCTATCATTGTGTTACATATCTCAGTTTTGCATGCATGCATTCACCATTTACTGTGTAATAGACAAGAATCTAAGTCGTGAGGAAACATTTAAAGATCTGAAACTGCCCTTTCTATCAACAGTCCCACTGATACATTGAGGAGATAGGTTGAAAAACAACAAAACTAAAAACAAACAAACAAACAAACAAACAACTCACAGGTAATCAGGGCTCCAAGGTGGGTTTTCATTGGGTGGAATTGTAGAAACAAAAGGGAGAATGTTTCAAAAAGCATTGCAGCAGGAGGCCAGAGCAAGGCCTCACAGAAGGATAACACCTTACATGGATTTAAAAAATGATTGAGAGGGGCGCCTGGGTGGCGCAGTCGGTTAAGCGTCCGACTTCAGCCAGGTCACGATCTCGCGGTCCGTGAGTTCGAGCCCCGCGTCGGGCTCTGGGCTGATGGCTCGGAGCCTGGAGCCTGTTTCTGATTCTGTGTCTCCCTCTCTCTCTGCCCCTCCCCCGTTCATGCTCTGTCTCTCTCTGTCCCAAAAATAAATAAAAAAACGTTGAAAAAAAATTTTTAAAAATGATTGAGAAGGTATAGGAAGAATTTTTTTAAGGATAGGGTCAAGGATTCCAGAGAGACTTTTCCAGCATGTCAAAGTAAAGGTGGCAAAGAGAGACTGCATGAAGCATTTAGCATTTAGGAAAGTACATGAGTTTTTGAACCCAGGACCAAGCATCTATAAGAAATTGTTGTTTATGTGGTGAGACTAGAGAGAGTTTCTGATGCCCTTCTATGGTATCCTGTAAGCAAAGAGGGAAGCCTAGCAGACTTCTCAGCAGAGTTATATGAGCAAGCAAATTATTAGATTTTTACTTAATGAGAGTAGTGAGGGGAATGGGGGATCTAGACATAGGTAAAAAGGCTAGTACACCTGAGGCTTAAAGAATATAATAAAAATCAAGGCTCTAGAAGGCTTATAGTGCTTTTTTTAAAATTTTTAATATAAAATGATTAAATTTTCTGTTATTTATTTTATTAAGGAATCATTTTATGAGTTAAATCTTATAATAAGATTTGTGGTATGCCAACTCTAATCTTTGGGGAGAGGTGCCTGCCTCACTGTGTTAAGAAAGATTCTGAGGTTCTAACCAAGCTTCAGGAGAAAAGAAAACTTGATTGAAGGGTAATGTATGTAATGGCCAGTGTAAAAAGGGATGGTGACACAGTGAACCATATATTTACATCTCTGTTTTCCATGTATTTTAAATATAATAAAACAGAGATGTTCATGTGTTAGGCATAATGTAGGAATTTCAGAGTTTTCACTGGTCATTCCTTACTGTTCTACCTTACTCTACCTAATAACATATGCCCAATCACCTCCTAGAATATTTAGGTCTCTGAAAAATATAGCTTGAAAAGTAGCTTAAAAATGCTGTGGGGTGCTTGGGTGCCTCAGCTGAGTAAGCGTCCAACTTCAGTTCAGTTCATGATCTCTGGGTCCCTGAGTTCCAGCCTGGCATCAGGCTTTGTGCTGACAGCCCAGAGCCTTGAGCCTGCTTCAGATTCTTTGTCTCCTCTCTCTGCCCCTCCCCTGCTTACACTCTTTCTCTCAAAAATAAAATAAACATTAATTTTTAATGCCCTTATTTCATAGATGGGAGAACTATCTTCTGATGGTTTAGTTGCAAATAGCTATTTTCATGAAGATTTACTCAAAACTAGGGTTAATGCATTGTTTTTAACAGATTTTGCAATAACAAAGGATACTAGGTGAAGGATTCTCATCTCAATGATTTTAAAAACACAGCTTCTGACTAATGAAATACCTTACAATTTCTAATTGGTTTAGCTGTCCCTAGTCCATCTTAGGTGAATAATATCATTTAAATATTTTCGGTAATTTTCCTTTAACAGGCTTTTAAACTTAATGTTTCTGCCTTGCTTCAGGACAACATCTTTTAATTGCTCTAAATTATCAGTGATGTCTGTAGCATTTTCACTGAACATGGATTGATTTCAATTAACTTTCTCACGCTTTTGCATAAAAGCAGTCTTTTTCAATTTGCCTAATTGGATCACACAACCTCTTAGAGCTGAGGAATGACAGTCCTTAAAAGGTTAGAAAAGGAGACACAATCAAGGTTGTTTACTTCCCAATGTCTCCTTTTGGACTTTCCAGTTCTGCTTGATCAAAGAAAGCCATTGGCTAAGAATGTAGGTTAGAAAGTTGAAATAGAGTATCCCACCAATGGAGCCCTTGGTATTTCCCAGATTAATTTTAACTGTACAGGGATGACCAAAAATAATTTGCTATAGTCTGTTCAAACACTTCTGCCATAATTAGAACACTGTCCTTTTTCATCTGCCTGTGCATATGGTAGACACAATAGGCTCTCAATGTCTGTGCTCATCTGTATACATTCCAGGTGGTGGGTAGAAATCTGCTGGTATTTTTACACAGGATGACTCCATTATGACTACTGAGTGTTAAGAGATTGGGGCTGAGAGCACAGTGAAGAGCAATTGTGAAAAAACAGGCAGTACAAAAAAAACAGGAGACCTAGAACCTTGGCCATCACAGGAACTGAAGCAATAGAAGTCAAGGTAGGAAAAAGTAGTTGGTGCAAAACTGAAAGAGTGAATTGAAATGAAAAAAAAGTGAATGTCACAAGGGTAAAGGAAGTTTTTTGTTGTTGTTCAGTTTGGTTTTAGTGGCATGTCTAATGAATTCAAGAGAATCAAATAAAAAAGAAAATACTAAGAATTTAAGGGAGTTAACTCAGAAGACTAGATATAAAATTAGCATGCAAAAAATCAGTTTCTTAAATAAAAAAACAAAGAATAAAATAGTGAGGATGAAGACATCTTATTTAACCTCCCATGAAAATATATTACAGTTGTGAGTAAAAAGTGAAAGATTTGTGTGATGACAAAAAAGAATACTCAAATATGTAAAAAAAAATGATCATTATTTTGGGGTAAAACTCAATGTTTCAAAGAAATGAACTCTCCTTAAATCAATCTAAAACTTTAACACAATTGTAGAATAGTTATCAGCAGGACTTGGTAATCAGAAATAAACAAGCTGCTTCTAAATAATAAGCATGTAGGAATAGTGAGATAAATGTGGGAAAAATAAGAACACACCTTGTTAAGTAATAAAAGAGATTTAAAAACTATTATATATGTACACATACATATGCTAGTTGGTTATTTTGTTACCTTTAATTAATCAGTAACTAACAGTTAATTATTGACACATTAAAATTACTTATTAGATTACAACCTGATCAATTAATTATATTATTTAAAATTGTCAACTCATATCCATTCATCTTTATACCCAATAAATTCCAGATTAATCATGGATTTATATTTAACTAAAAATCAAAACATTACTAAAATAATTGTAAATTATGTTCTTCATTACAAATAGAGATTTTCCTAAGTAAGAAATACATCCCTAAAGTCACTCAATAAAGATTGACAATGGCTACATAAAAATTCAGCATTTCTGTTTTGAAAGACAAACATACCAACAGAAAAATAAAGCTGAAACCAATCAGAAAGTTAGGAAAGTGTCCTGTGTTTGTTGTTGGTAATATGAAAAGTTATATACACCAACTCAAAATTAAAGGAATAAAAACTAAACCAAGAAACAAGATACTATTTTCCCACCTATTTATAAAGATAAACTTTTTCTCGTGCAGGTATGATAAGTATCAACATTAAGTTACATGGAGGCAATAGATCCTATGTATCTAATGCGCAGATATGTATTGAAAACCTCACACAGATCATTAATTTCTGTATGTTTGTAAAGGCAAGAGACTGTGTATTATTTTGCTAGGGTTGCCATAAGAAAATACCACAGAGTTGCTTAAACAATATAAATTCATTGTCTCAGTTCTGAAGGCCAGAGGTCCAAGATCAAGATGACAGAGGTTTGGTTTCTTCTGAAGTCTCTCTCTTTGACTTACAGATGACTGCCTTCTCAGTGTGCCCCCACATGGTCTTGCCTCTGTGTTCCTTGTGTCCCTCTATAGGTCTAAAATCCCTCTTCATTTTAACTGAACTGCCTCTTTAAAGCCCCTGTCTCCAAATACAGTAACATTCTGAGGTCCTGGGTGTTAGGGCTTCAGCATGTGAATTTTGGGAAGACACTTCAGCTCATAACAGACTGTATGTAACCTAACTAGTCATCAATATAGTACTATTTAAATAAATCATGGTGCATCTATACAATAAGTACTGTATAGCCATAATAAATAATCTATGCATGCTGACTTCCAGCACTTTGAAAGATGCATAAGGAAATAAGGTAAATAATAAATAAGGAGAGTAAGGTATGGAAAAGTAAAATATGCTAATGTATTATAAAAGCACAGAGCCAAACAGGCCACAAGTCTATCTTTGGTTTGCTCGCGCTCTCTCGCGCGCTCTCTCTCTCTCTCTCTCTCTCACACACACACACACACACACACACACACACACACACACACACACACACACACACACCTTTGTCTTATCCTAGGAAGGCTAGATGGAAGACTGATTCAGTTGTAGAGATGACACATATTGTGGCTTAGGCGTGGCAGGGAGACTACTTTGTAGGGCTTATTATTTTTTAAAGTGTAGGCAATATTTTAAAAAGAAAGAATGGAAAAAAATGTTTAAGAGATGGAACGATTCTAAGACTTGTAGCCTGTAGAAAAATTGATGGTGATGCCCTTAACTCAGAAAATTAATGCAGAATTAAAAAATAAAATAAAATGAATGTGTGGAAGTCAGCAGCCATGACACTCAAGCTCTTCTTTCTAAAGACCTTTGCGATGATATTGTTATGGTGTCATCCTTCTGGTATTTCAAGTAATTAAATCTTCTTCAGTAAGGTCATGCCCATGTAATATTGAACTCCATAGTAACGTCAGTCCTATTATATTGAGCCGCCAATGTGTTACTCCACTTGTGAGACCATATTCCACTAGACTACACTACAGACACATTAAAATATGAGTGGAATATTAATTTGACCATCACTCCACTACAGAATATGTCATCTGTATCTATTGTAATGCATTGTGGCTTTCTTCAGGGGCCTAGAAAACTTTTTGGTATTGTTAATAAGTTTCTGCCGTCTCTTTGATGTCGGTAGATATTTAATTTAATTATCAGGGTTGAATGAATTTGGTGCTGCTGAGTGATAGCTAGCTACTCTGTGGAACTGCAGCAGTCCACAAACAAATTAGTTCCCCAGATGTGGAGACTTATAAATAACCACACCAGTGCTGTCTCGGAATAAAGAGAAGACAGGCGCTGTATGCAGTAACTGAGTATTTTCTGAAATGGTGGGAATGGCATTTGGAGGCAGAGAACAGTTTAAGTTTTGCATTTAGAGGAATACTCCTCAAGTAACTTTCTATTTTTAGCCTACTGGCTAATCAGTCATTAATTTGGTAATTTAACTGCATTCAACTCTTCGATATGCCTTGTGTCCATTCTCCAACTCATGGCAAATGCCCTTGTTCAAATAGTTCCTTAACCATCTTCCCTATTCCAGACTCATCCATTGAAATCCTGCTACTAGATTAAAATTTTGTAACAAAATACATCTAATCTTGTACTTCCTTTGCCCAAAGTTACTTCAAGGTTTCCTGTTGGCTAACGGAAAAAAACTCAACTCCTCTGATTCCTTTAACAAACACTTCATAATCTGGTTCGTGTTTTTCTATTATCACCCCCATGCATTTCCTCCTTTGTATTTTATACTCTGGCAGGCCTAAAATATTCTCAGTGTTCTATCTGCATCAAATATATTTTTAGACTACAGAGATCCTGAAGGAACTGTGTTTCAATCGAAGTACCTAACAAACTCTCCCATACTAACTCGATATTTTTTCATTTATTTTTTTCTCTTAAATTTTAACTACTAAAATATGAAAAACTCCAGCCATTAATAACTTAAGAAAATATCTGCAACATTTTACCAAAAGGATACCTACTACAGAAGGAAAGGCATATACAATGGAAGACTAGGTCTAGCTTGGGTTAGCATCATTATACTGTTAGCAGCCTAACTAATGTCACCCTCTTGTCACACTGCCATACTGTCATAGTTGCTGACAGAGCTGACATTCAAGCCTTGGAACATAGGAAAACAAAGTGAGAAAGCTGTTGTATTAATTTTGAGCATAGTGACTCGTTGTTTATTTGTTAGGATCTGATTAATGTTTCTGCAGATACAGAAAGTTGTTTTCTTTGGTTTTCCTTAAACTAAAAATGACACTGGCTTCCCATTTATTGACAATCCAGATGTAGGATACCACAGTGATTCAACTATTATCAAGCCCAGGTGGAGTGAAGGAGTCAACTATTGCCTGGAGGCTGGATGAATTTCCTGTATGCAAATAGTCAATGCCTTTTGCTTCATTTTCCGACATTACAAGTGGCCATGGTAATGAGAGAGGGAATAAGATCACTACAACTTAGGTGTGGTATATATGATATTTCTCTTCTCTAGAGTTTGCTGAAAAGGGTTCTAAATTCTATTTGGACTAAGAAAAGAGTTTCCCTGGTTACAAATCTAGCGTGTTTAAGTGTCATAGAGGCATTTAGAGTGACAGATGTCAAGAACATTTGTGCAGTCTTTTGTGAGACAGATTTGAAACAGAAGGTTATAAAATACCAGTTGGGCTTCAGAGCTCCCCATTTCTTCTTGATTATCTGTATGCTATTCTACTTGTGTGCAATAGCCACTCCTGTTTCGATCCTGGCACATTTCTAGTAAGCCTTTGAGCATCAGCGGAACTACTTTCTTTACAAAGCCTCCATTCACTCCCCTACAAAGACGTTGTTTTATCGTTCACTATGTCCTTATAGCATCAAAAGATCAATCATCTTATTGCTTATCTTTACATTTGGAGGGGCTTGCATAGTTTCCTGGCATGTCGCAGCTACTCAATGTGCACATTAAATAAATTCTAGAATCACTCAATACACAAGTGAGTTAAAGAATAAATTAGTGAAGATGAGTGAAAACAATTTCTCCTGCTCTAGTGCTATGCTGAAGAGAAGGCAATTACCATAAATACATACAAATGTTGACTAAGTTTGTCAGAGGTAACTGGGATCTCCCTAATCAATGTTTAATTGTTTAGCAATAAGTAACTGAACACTTAAAGTAAATAAAATAAGCAGAAGAGAAGCACAGAGAGAGTAACCAATATAATCTCCAATTGTCAGTCTCTGGGTGGTCTTGAACAAAATGTTTCTGAGCTTACCTCAGGTCTTGTTCTAGGTTATTGGCTATGCACAAGGATAATACAAGAGAAAATACAGAGTATATAGGGTTTCTGTGCTGGAGAGGTAGTTAAGGTTCAGATCTAATTAAGAATAGGAGGGAATAAGTGAGGTGTGAAGTCAAGATTCATTCATGTATGTATTTCTGGGATGTTTCCACCAGCCAAGGAGTGCAGACCCCTGAAATGAAGTAATAAAATCAGAGACAGATGAAATGAAGGGACCGAGAAATGAGACCCTGAGAACTAAACTAAGAGCCGAACGACTTATTTCTGGCACGTAGAGTTTTGCTAACTTCTTATTTAAGGCACTCAGTAAGTGCCTCCCTAGTTTTTTCTGTAGAGTATCCCATAGAAGCTTCTAGCTTTAAAAATAATAGATTTGCTAACAATTTTAGTTTCAAAATCAGGCAAAGCAGATGGACTCAGTGGCAGAAGAGTTTTATTATTGATTATACAAGTTACTGAATTTTCTCCTTTGAAAAAATTTCATCCCACTAAAACTCATTAATTTCACCTGAAAAAGACAGGGTAGTGTGATCGGATTAGCTTATAGCAATGATTAATGATAGTAATCACAGCTAGTATTTATTTGGGGTTTCCTAAGTGACAAGGACTATACTAAGAGTTTCACATTCATTACTTAAAATATTCCTTAGCATAACCCTTTGAATCTGGACCTGATTTAGTATGGCCATTTTATAGATGAAGAAACTGAAGTTAAGGGTAATGTTGGAATTTTAGCTATAAGGAGTTCTTAACTTTGGAGCCCACATCTTTCTTCAGGATCTATTCTGAAAACACCAACCATATATTTTGTGTTTCTTAAAAAAAATCCTGTTCAATTATTCTGATTCATTATCCACATCAATATGTTTTTCATCCTTTGTCTTGATTTTTAACTTGTTCTTGTTTTAAAAGTAGGGCCTCTACATATACCTTTCTGTATGAGTATAAGCAGCTACTGACTTCTCAGAAGTTAACACTGAAAAACGCCAACTTCAATGGCTTGATAACAAAGTTTTTACATTCTTGGTATATTTACAAATTTTGCTAAAATCTATTTTTAGCTAAACAAAGAAATTATTCATAAATATATTGATTATACCATCAAATAATAGAAGCATGAAGATTTTAACCCAGGCATATTTTTCCCAATATAATGTAAATATGTTTTTCAATATCTCAAAAATTATACATTATGCACTGGTGCCTGGGTGTATCAGGAGGTTAAGTGTCTGGCTTTTGGCTTCTGCTCAGGTCATGATCTCACAGTCCCTAGGATGGAGCCCTGGATAAGGCCAGGGGCCGACAGTGCAGAGCCTGCTCGGGATTCTCTCTCTCCCTCTATCTCTGCCAGTCCCCTGCTTGCTCACTTGCTCTCTCTCTCTCAAAATAAACTTAAAAAAAAATTGTACATTATCCAAAAAAGGATAATTTGCATCATTGGAGCGCAGACAACTAAGTTTATGGTATTTAATACCAAGGCAAACAGGCAGCAGAAATGAGACTTTTTTCTTTTTTAATGTTTATTTATTTTTGAGAGAGAAAGAGACAGAACTCGAGAGGGGAAGGGCCAGAGAGAGAGCGAGACACAGAATCTGAAGCAGGCTCCAGGCTCCAAGCTGTCAACACAGAGCCCGACATGGGGCTCAAACTCACAGACCATGAGATCATGACCTGAGCTGAAGTCAGATGCTTAACTGACTGAGCCACCCAGGCGCCCCAAAAACTAAAGTCTTAATCAAAGGTCTTCCAAAAGATTGGTTCTATTCCAGGCCTACTTCTGGTTCAGAAACTTCAAATGTCGACTTCCAGGAATGAATTAGAAAGAAAACTATTTAAGTCAGAGGAAACTCATCCATTCTGGATGTCTGAGCCAAATCTGCTTGGCATTCAGAAGACAGATAGCAAAATGGTGACGGTGTTTGGAAAACCAAGTCCTTTGAGGAATTATCAGAGGAAGTGTAAGTTTCTACCTCCCAGGAAGAGATAGAAGTGTTGAAGTTGCTCTGGAAAACCAGACACAGAAAATAATATGGAAATTTGTGCACTGCACGATGCATCACATCAGAGGGTGGTTTTTCAAACTTAGTATCACTGATATTTGGAGCCAGAAAATTCTTTGTTGTAGGTGCTGTCCTCTTTAGCAGCAACCCTGCCTCTACCCACTAGATGCCAATAGCACCCCACACCCAGCTGTGACAGCACTTTGCCAAATTTCACTACAGGGCAAAGTCTTTCACTGTGCTGCCAATTTAGAGGCTGAATTTCTGACTCCTCTCTAATTCCAAAGCAACACATGTCAATATGTTAAATTTGGTATGATGTATGGGATTTGTTTCAAACTAATAATGTGCTTCCTTTACTATTCTCTCTCCTTTCATGTTTTTTTTAAATATTCCATAATAAAAACTGGCATTCATTTTAATCCGTTTATAAAACTGTCTCAACAACTGCAAAATAATCGATTCAGAACAGAATGTACTTTGTGTAATCCTTAACAAAGTAACACTAATATAATTAGCAATAAAAAATGGGATGTGGGTAAAATGTTTCTGAGTGCTAATTATCTTATTTGCATAAAAGGGAGTCAATCCATGCTGCCTTAAACATGTAGGGAAAATAATGAGTCTAACCTCTTAATGATTTTAATAATGTATTTTCTTAATTTCTTAGGGATTTTTAAATAAATTAGATTCCTTAATGTGAAAAAAAAATCTTAAGTGTAGCAATACTTTTAGTTTTTCTTCAGATTTTTTTCTCTTAAATTCAAGTAGAACAAGTGAAGTTCATTAATTTAAAATTCCAGTGGGAGTAAATATCTATTTAGCTATTTTTGCATATATCCATACATTTTTCTATCTTCCTTTTTGTCCTTCCAATCACCCATCCATCATTTTTCTTTTCTTTTCTTTTTTAATGTTTATTTATTTTTGAAAGAGAGACAGGGCATGAGCAGGGGGAGGGCAGAGAGAGAGAGGGAGACACAAAATCTGAAGCAGGCTCTAGGCTCTGAGCTGTCAGCACAGAGCTGGACCTGGGGCTCGAACTCGTGAACCATGAGATCATGACCTGAGTGGAAGTTGGATGCTTAGCCAACTGAGCCACCCAGTCGCCCCTAACATTTTTCTTTTTAACCATCCATCCACCCATCCACATTTTTGGTAATATAGATGCTTATATACAACTCTCATTCTTCTCTCTTAGCCTATGCCCCGAAATCCCATATTTCCTATCACATCAAAAGCCAGAAACACATTTGGATGCCCATATCCTCTCTTAAAGTTCCTCATTCCATATATTCTAGGCTTTGCAACTTGACACACTCATATTGCCCCATTTAAGTTTGGCTTTCTGGATACATTTTTATCTCCTGATTTTGAAGAAGTTTACAAAGTTAAAGGTAGAAAATAATCTTAAGGATTATTTAAGTACCAGACCATGACATTCCAGACCTGGCCTTTCAAATATAACAAGCTGCTACCAATCCCTTGAGGGCGGACATTTTGCACTTAGGAGGTACAAATCACTGAGTAAAAGAGTGTGGGAGTGCATAAATGGATATATATTTTATGCATTTATTATGTATGTTCTGTCTCACAGCCAAAGTGATTTGAGGCAGCCTCTGTGTCTGGCTGATAGGCACGGAAAAAGGAAAAACTAATTTTAGACATCTCCTCTTTTAGGGATTGCATCTAACAATGGCCTGTATCAATTAAACTCTGGATGTGTGGGAAATTGTGGGAGAGAGTCCCTTAAGAAATTCTTCATTTAATCACTTAGACAAAAAAAAAAAAAAAGATTTTTTAATGGGAGTTAATATTGGTAGTTAACTCATATTATTTTTCCCAGATGGTCATACCATATGAGGCATATCTAACAGGGAGACCTCAAGGTATATGGCATCTGATGGCTTTCTTCCTTCATTTCAGTATGTAACCAAGTTTACCCTTATTGTATTTCCTTTGGACATTTCAGTTGGCTTTTATTGGGTGGAAGCAATGTATTCCAGCCCTCCTCGTTCCCTCTTTTATAAAGCTCATTCTCCTTGTGGATAAGAAAAAGTAGAAAAATAAATATGGGATTTAGGTTTTATAGGGATAGACAAGTTAGATCAACATGATAGGAGCAAACCCTTCCTAAATATCTGTCCTATCCAAACGGAGGATTACTTCAGTCAGAGCTTGAGTGGTATGCCATACACAGGGAAGCATTGTGGTATCACAGTAGCAAATAGAGCATCAGGATGCCTCCATTTATGCAAATTACCTTGAAAAAACAATTTACTCTTCATGATGGAGTACCCTGGCCATAGGCAACACACACACACACACACACACACACACACACACACACACACACACACGCCAAAGAAAAAAACCTGCCTGCATAAGGAAATTGTGCAATCAGTGTCTGCTATAGACAGAAGAAAAACAAGAGAGGAACCTGACAAGAAAAGAAGCAAATTAGCATTTTGGAAGTCTGGAATCAATAGACTTAGACGACGAGTAAAAATTTTCCAGGGCCAGGTGGTCTCAAAATATTAGAAACAGGAATGTCTATTATTTTGTTTTTACATTTTTAGTCTTGTAATATAAACTGATTCTAATGTTCCCAAACCTTCAAGAGAAGGTCCTTACACACAAAGTACTCAATGGCAGAATCATTAGGGGTAAAGAACAGAGTTGCTTTCTTGAGGAGCAAAGCAGTGCTAAAAATGGGACAGTTACGTACAAAAAAAAAAAGAATTTCTCTCATTCAGTTGAAGAAAGAAATTAGAAGGATGAATGTGAAGGAAAAATTCAATCAAATCCATAAATTTTCAGAGATGGACACAGAAATTCATCGAAAGGAAGGTAACACCCCAATCCTGTTTTGGTTCAATATCAAAGGACTGTTTGAGGTAACTGATCTCTGAATTATACACTGAGCATCATATAAATCTTTTATAAATGTAAATGAGAGAAAAACTAGATCATCATACTGAATCAGAAACATTACTGGATGAGATTTAGAAAGCATGGATTTTAATTGAGACCCTGCCACCAATTTTCTCATTGACTTTGGCAAAGTTATGTATCTTTCATGATCTCCAGCTGTAAAATGGGACCATCCAACTAGGTATTCCTTCAAGTCTTTTGAATTCCTACAGGCATTCTGGAATGTGTCAACTGTAGTTAACCCTTAATATGACACAATCAATCTGCCATTGACAGGTTACTACTCCCTCTCAATAGTTCATAAATATTTTCTGTGTTATTTATAGTACTAACATTCATAAAAGAGCTGTCATGAAACATGTGTTGTGAAAAAATAATGTTTTTCTCTTATAGTAGCAATGGATCGGGCTATAAAAGTGATCTCTAAATGAGCAAATCTGATAAAAAGGCATATAATTCTGTATGCTTCATGATCTCCTAGCCATCATACCTATGTGGGGTTGATTAAGTTTTTTGGACAATGGCCAGCCTCAGAGTTTGGAAGCTGAACAGCTTGCCTCTATTTTAAAGACATCTCACTAGGACACATGTCTGGATGATACCCTTTCCTCTTTTACAGCTACAACTGTCTAATAACATGGCACTTTCTGTAGGCTAGCTCAGCAAATTCTGCTCATTTAAAAAACATCAATCTCCTGGCTGGATTTACCTTTCTTTCAAAGACTGTAATGTGATTGTTTTCATGCTGTGAATTGATAGAGGAAGCATTCAGAGGGGCACTGGGATTCTTAGTGCAAGTAGAAGACTCTATGGTCCTGTCTTTGTCTGACAGGAGAAAACTATTAATTAGCTTGCTTTCTTTTCCATCGTGGTTTCTTTTTCTGATCTCCTAAGAAGCTCAAAAATGGTAAACAGATGCAATATCTGTATCTAGACTATGTCTTAGAGTTCATTGCTTGCTAAAAAGCAGTACCATGGAATGGTCAAGGCAGGAACAAAAAAATTTGGCATCATACAAATGTAGTTTACATCTGGTTCTGCTGCCAGCTGTGTGACCTTGGGCAAACGCTTAACCTCTTAAACCAAGTTTCTAGAGCAGCAAATCAGATACAATGATGGCACTCGCTTCACAGTGTAGTTTAGAATATCAGATAATATATGAACAGTGTTCAGAAAACAGTGCCTGCCACAGCATGACCCTCAATTAACACTAGTTACCATAATTGTTTTTCTTTCTGGCTTTATGTGGATCCCACCATCTTACACAGGTGGATTCAAAATGTCTGACATATAGATACCCTTCAATATATTCTACGTTCCCTTAGCATGGCCATCTTATTTCCTGTCCCCTAGTCAGTTAGCTACCCCAAGGTGAGTCAGGAACTTACTGCTTAGAGTCAATTACATGCTTGACATTAAATACTAAGTTGTCTGACTTTCCAACATGCAAGTCTTACAGAAGTATTTATTCACATGCACAAATCCTAGTCCATATAATTTAGTATAAAATGTAGATCTCTCCAAATGCATTTTTGATCTATCCAAATCCAACCAGTATCTATTGTATTATCATCTGAATGGCACACTTTAAGTAAATAAAATATTTCATGTGCCTAAATACTGTCATTAAAACTTCTCAGTTCCGGGGCGCCTGAGTGGCTCAGTTGGTTGAGCGTCTGACTTCGCCTCAGGTCATGATCTCACAGTTCATGGGTTCGAGCCCCGCGTCTGGCTCCGTGCTGACAGCTCAGAGACCAGAGCCTGCTTCCGATTCTGTGTCTCCCTCTCTCTCCCTGCCCCTCCCCCACTCACACTCTGTCTCTCTCTCCTTCAAAAATAAACATTAAAAAAAAATTTAAAAAAAACAAAAAAAACAAAAAACTTCTCAGTTCCTATAACAAACTAATTAGTCCTCTCAGATATTATTTCGCTATTTCAATAATTATACTCATTGCATTTTATTGAAACTGTGTCTTTAACAAGTTTGTCTGGTCTTGGTATTCTTCAAATCATGAGTGATGCTCTATTATCCTTGAATCATCTGTGCCAGTAGCTTAATATAGGTCTCCCCAGCTATCTGAAAGTAGATCACTCCTATGAAAACTTTTATAAACTGAAATGGCATCAAGTGAAAAAGCACTTACCATTAGTTTATAGGGATAAATTTTTGAGGGTTCCCAGATCCAAAAAATAACCTCTCTTAGGCTTTTCTGATACCTTAGGACACATCTCGCTAACAGACACACAAAATAAATTGAGATAAGGCACACATGCTCACAGACACAGTTCAAAGGTATGGCAGCTAGATGCTGAGATGCTGAGCATGGTTCCCAGGGAAGGAGCTTAGCAGTGCAGCTCTCATTGCTCAAAGCATCTCTATAACGGCTCTCTGCAAACCCAGACGTTAAATGACAATAAATTATTTTTGCTTTTTGCCTTTTCCTGTAAAAGCAAAAATCCTCTTTGGATTTGTGTTGTTAGCAAAAACAGGTACTAATACAGGTCTTTCGTAAAAATGAAGTGGCATAACGAAAACTTTTGAAAAGAGGGGATATCTATATATTAGAGGTGAAATAAACCTAGCTATAAAAATCTTAACTCAGAAACCTCAAGTCTAAGAGTTTTCATTCAATTTACTACTTACCTCTAGGCCCTTTTTGTTTTTGATAGTGTGATTAAAGAAAAGACACCGTAGATGATTTTTGTTTGGAGAAGAAATCAACATGATTATGTGTGTAACTGGTCATGTCCAAAACATTCTATGGATGTGATTCATCACGGCTGTTACAGATACCCTTAGCATAGGAAGCAAGATTATTGAACCACAGAATTCTTGGGCAGGAAGATACCTTACATTTTGCTTTTCCCAGTAGTTCTCATACTAATAATAGTAGAATCAAGTACTACTGGGATCACAGTGTATTTTCTAAGGCCCAAGAATGTGCATTTTAACATGTTCCCTCAGTGATTCCTTATGCAAAATAAGTTAGAGAAGTACTTATCTTCCACATACTCATGATACAAAGACATGAATGAGATCCAGGAGAGAGAAGATGCTTGGCTAAGATTTCCTTCCCTAAACTCTTTATTCCAAGAACTATTTGTTTTCCTTTTTTTTTTTTTCTTAATTTGAATTACAGTTTACATACAATGCTATATTCATTTTTTGTGTACAACATACTGATTTGGCAATTCTTTACATTACATAATGTTCACCACATAAGTGTAGTCACCATCTGTCACCATACAATGTTATTAGAATACTATTGACTATATTCTCTATGCTATACTTTTCAACTTCATGACTTATTTATTTTTAATTTTTTTTAATGTTTTTATTTTTGAGACAGAGACAGAGCATGAGCAGGGGAGGAGCACACAGAATCTGAAGCAGACACAGAATCTGAAGCAGGCTCCAGGCTCTGAGCTGTCAGCACAGAGACCAACGCGGGGCTCGAACTCACAGAGTGTGAGATCGTGACCTGAGCTGAAGTCAGAGGCTCAACCGACTGAGCCACCCAGGCGCCCCATGACTTATTTATTTTTTAACTGGATGTGTGTTTATACCTCTTACTCCCCTTCACCAATTTCATCCATCCTCCTCTGGCCTCCTTCTGGCAACCACCACTATGTTCTCAGTATTTATGAAGGTATTTCTGTGTGTGTGTGTGTGTGTGTGTGTGTGTGTGTGTGTGTGTGTGTGTGTTTTAGATTCCACATATAAGCGAAATAACTTGGTATTTGTCTTTCTCTATCTGACTTATTTCACTTAGCATTATAATACCCTCTAGGCCCATCCATGTTGTCACAAATGGCAAAATCTTATTCTTTTTAATGGTTGAATAATATTCCGTGTGTGTGTGTGTGTGTGTGTGTGTGATCCATCCATCTACAGATGGATACTTGGGTTGGTTCCTTATCTTGGCTACTGTAAATAATGCTGTAATAAACACAGGTGTGCATATATGTTTTTGAATTTAGTGTTTCCATTTAAATTTTTTTTTTAATTTTTATTCATTTTTTGAAAGATGGAGAGAGAGACAGGAGACACAGAATCTGAAGCAGGTTAGCAGCACAGAGCCTGATGCAGGGCTCAAACTCGCAAATGGCAAGATCATGACCTGAGCTGAATTATGACACTTAACCGACTGAGCCACCCAGGCACCCCTTGTGTTTTCATGTTTGAGGTCAATAACCAGCAGTGGAATTGCTGTATCATGTGGTATTTCTATTTTTAGTTTTTTGAGGAAACTCCAAAATGTTTACTACAGTGGATGCACCAATTTATATGCCCAGCACTATTTGGAAAGAACTTGGCCAATAGGAAACATAAACTGTTCCACCTTGTCCTGTCAATTGCTTAGTGTGAGCTGATCAGTCAGATCACATGGTCTGTACCTAAAACATCAGGGAAGACTTCTCATTTATTCTTTCCTAGGATGTAAATTCAAACACAGAATTCAGCATTTTATAATTACTTGGTTAGCCTTAGAATCGATATCTTTAAGAGGAACACACACACACACACACGCGCGCTTTAAAGTTTGGGAAACAAAGCAAAATTTTGTTATTGGATTATGTCCTGTCTTTATCAGTCAGACCAATTTGCTCATAAATCTTTGGATAATTGGCTCTGCTGTGTCCTAACTCTGTGAAACCCAGCTCTCTGCAGAGATGCTTTATACAATGTGACCTCCCTAAGGATATTTCTCTGAGTTTTGGTCTTACATGTTCTCTAAAACTTTTCAGCCTAAAAATAATTATAAGAACTGATGGCTAGTCAGAAAATGTGGACTTGAACTGCTCATCATAAACCCATGTTTTAAAGGAACAGTTCTTTTGATTGCAAGGTTGAAATAGCACACTGCAAATTGATGAGTACCAAATACACATTTCAGATTCAGACTTCTTCCCAGACTTGTCTCCAGGATATCTAAACCCCGGGGCAGAGAAGACATTACCTCTCCTTCAAGACTTTATTAATTTTACTTGGCAGAGTCGTTTTCAAAAACACATATGCGATCTGCCTTCTTCCTTTCCTTTCCTCTTTCCCCCCTCTCTTTCTCCCTCTTTTCCTCTTTCTCTTCACGTTTCTTTATGCTTTCTTCCTTTCAGTGTTCCCTATAATTTTAAGCATGAGGTTTAAACTTTTCATTTTTATTATTATTGAGGGAAAATTCATAGAATATAAAATAAACCATTTAAAGTGAACAATGTAGTGGCATTTAGTATATCCACAATATCGTGCAAATACTATCTCTAACTCCAACATATTTACATCACTCAGAAAGGAAACACTATGCCCATTAAACAATTATTCCCTATTAACCCTCTCACTCCAGCCCCTGCAGACAGCAATCTGTCTTCCCTATGGACTTATCTATTATAGACCTTTCAAATAAATGGAATCACATTCTATAGGACCTTCTCTGCCTGAATTCTTTTATCTAGTATAATATTTTTTATATTTATTTATACTGTAGCCATATATCTGTATTCTGTTCCCTTTTTATGGCTGAATAATATTCCTCTGTATGTACATGCTACGATTTGTTTACCTATTCATCTGTTGATGGATATTTGAGTTGTTCCCACATTTTGACTATTATGAGTAGTACAACTACAAACATGGGCATGCACCTCTTTGAGTATCTGTTTTCAATGACTTTGAGTCTATACTTAACAGTGGAATTGCTGGATTATGTGGTAATTTTGTGTTTAACTCTTTGATGAACTGCCAAACTGTTTTCCATAGCAGATGAACCATATTCTACTCCCACCAGCCAAGTACAGGTATTCAAATTTCTCCACATCCTCCCCATGTTATTTCTTCCTTCCCTTCTTTCTTTCTCTTTCTTTCCTTTACTTTCCTTTTTCTTCTTTCTTTCCTTCCCTTTCTTTTCTCCCCCTTAATTCCTTTCCTTCCTTTCCTTTCCTCCTTCCCTTAATTTCCCTCCCTTCTCTGTCTCTGTCTCTCTTCTTTCCTTCTTTCCTTTCTCTAGTGTAACCACCCTAGGTTGTTTCCTCTGCCTGGGGCATATTTGCTTATATTTCCCCTGACAGTTATTAGTTCTTGGAGATTGATCTCCGATATCAACTTATTTTACATCTTCTCTTTTAGGTTTGGATTGGTTTTCTTTCGAGAAATTATGATATCTCCCTTTATTTAATCATATAATCTTGTTTATGCCATTCTGCATTGTTTTCATTATATTCTTCTCTACTTCCTCTCTCCATTTGATTTTAAACTTCTAAAGGGAAAAATCATCCTCTTTCCTTTATGGAACCACACTTCCCAAATTTGATCATGGCACAGTCATCTTTATACTCTAAGTCTTTACATAACATTTACAGGATGTTCAAAATTTGAACATGGCTTACAACGCTGTGTTCTAGCCCTGCATCCCTTACCCTTTCCCACTTCTACACAATTCCCATTTTCTTTCCTTGCCTTCTTTTTCTTTCTTTTTCTCTCTAATTTTCCATTTGCCCCCTCTTCTCTCCTCTCTTCTCTGAGTCTTAGCCTGCCATCACTCACTCTTGTCACCTCACTCAGTGGTTCTCTCTTGTGCAATCTCTCATCCTCTCTGCAACATACACTCCCTTTTAGTTCTTCCAGTGCCCTTTTGCCCTTTGTCCCTCTATTCACCCCTATTTCCTAAACTAAGAAAGCCATCTCCCATCCCACCTCCTACACAGTTGACTATTTAGCATACTGCACATCTCAACATGTGCTATCTAAGGGATGCCTCTTCTGAAATCTTAGACAAATTCCTTTCTGATATTCCTTCTCAAAGTTGTGCATTGACTCATTTTTAAGATCCTCTCTTGAGAAAAATCTGTAAGTTAGGCTTCAGCCAAATTGTGAAGAGGTACACAGTTTTCTTTCCTATAAGGCAAATGGGTTGTGGGATTCGGGGTACAACACTGAACATACTGAAATAAAACAATAACCAAATGATATAAGGCACCTCAAACGTGCTCTGCAAAGGAGTAAGGTGAATGCCAGATTTTATGTCATTATCTCTTGACTCTGTTCATCCAATTATTCTTCACAGGTACATGGTAAAGTTAGTGTCACTTCAATGGTAGCATGGGGGATATACCATTAATTCAATAATAAGGTTAAAAATCCTAATTTCTTTTCATTTGACCTCTATTACACCTATCACCAACTATTTATGGAGGGTTCTAAAGAGAAACAAGAAGAAATGTGTACTTATTTAAGAGTTAAAGGTTTAGTACGTCAGTGATACCATTCAAATAACTTTTGAAAAACAGTTTTGTCTAAGAAGTCATTCATTTAACTTATGATCCTTATGACACACACAATAAGAAACACTTACAGAAACTATTAACCAAACAATAAAAGAGACATTTGTACTAAGGGTCTAGGAAACAATAATCCGAAAACAGACAGACCCAAGAGGTACATACGGTTCACCATCCCTCCCTCTCCCTCCATCCCTCCCTCCCTCTGGGTACTGCCCTAAGTCTATACCAGCAGCAACTGGGGATAAGATCAAAGTCACTCGCAAGCAGAAAACTGCATCAAGTTTTTGTTCCACAGACCTGGTGGCATTCCAAAAGTCATTTGTCTCCATACTGGTTATTCCTGTCCTAGCTGTCACATTGGCATTGGAAGGTGACAAAAAACAAACTAAAACATCATGTGTTTTTGCCCTTTATGCAGTTGATTCTTTATTATTTTTTATTTATTATTTTTTAATGATTATTTCCAGTCTGTTAGTTTACCCCAAAACAAACAGCGCTACTTCTCAGTGACAATGAATACAGAAAATTATAGGAACTCAGGCAGACCAAACTTTTCTCCCAGATTATACTAAAACTGCCTACAGAAGGAAGTATTTATACACTATTCACTTGCTGTATGCAGACATTATTGATGGTGAAGTCATTTACAATGTTCCATTCAAACTTCACAATAAGTCTATAAGGTATAAACCATACCTTATATTTACATGAGTGTTTAAGGTGAACTTTAGATAAGTTATAACAGCACAAAGTTAACATAGCTCCATCTAACTCCCAAGCATGCCATACTGGAGAGTCCCATAAAGTCATTAAATAAACTTCATTCGCTGAAAAAAATCTAAAGTTATTATTCTGAAACAGGATTATAGTTACTTTAAGTGATAGCAAGACTTTTAAAGTAAACAGGTGATTAAGAAGGGTGCTGGCTATGTATTTTTCTTTTTTTAAAATTATTTTTTAATGTTTATTTTTGAAAGAGAGAGACAGAGACAGAGACAGAGTGGGGAAGGGGCAGAGGGAGAGAAGGAGACACAGAATCCAAAGCAGGCTCCAGGCTTTGAGCCATCAGCACAGAGCCTGATGCAGGGCTCAAACCCACATGCCGTGAGATCATGACCTGAGCTGAAGTGGACACTTAACCGATTGAGCCACCCAGGCGCCCCTATGTATTTATTTTCTGATCCACTGCCATATACATCTCCAATATTAAAGGAGTCAGCAATATGGAGCTACAATATTACATTCTAGTGACAAAAACAAATTACACTTAAACTATGCACATCACTTTACCATCCAATGACATAATATTTAGGGAGTTACCATTAAGTAAGTCTCTTTGGAATAAATTCCAGACAATTTTCACTTTCCCATTATGCCACTAAGAAGAGGCACTGGCTCTTGAATTTAACATACTGGGATATTTTCTAAGGTTTAGTTTCATTTCAGAAAGACAACATGCCAACAATTCACCAAAATACTTGATTCATTGTGTCTTGCAAGTAGGCGTGCAACGCTCATTTGGGGGAAAACAAACAAACAAACAAAAAGTCTTCATGGTAATGTGTTTGGATCCATTATAAAGCAAACAGATATAAAACTGGGTGGCTGTGGATACCTTTTTATTGGATTAAAACAATGCAAACTGCACACTGTGTCTAAATGTTTAATATAAACATTTACACTGAATATATTTGCAGATCAACAGCTGCTCAAACAAAAGCAGCAAATCTAATGGATTTCATAGTTGAAACCCCCAATCAGAATGGAGTTCACATTCACCACTCATGGCTTACTCAGTTGTGCTTCTGTATTGCCCTTTGGAACACAATGATTATCTAATTTTAATCACCTTCCAAGGAGCAATCAAAGCCAAGATACTTGCTCATGTTTCCAGACCAAATGAAGTGCAGGGCAATTAGTTTTATTCTCCAAACTCCAATTATTACTACTGATATGAAATAATGCTTTACTGTCATAATGCAATTATGCTATGTGTTCCCATTTTGAATGAATATATACCAAAACATTTCAAAGGCATCTGAATTCTCTATTCCTGTTCTAGGTACAATTGAAAGCATTTCAATTAAGGACACTTATAAACCTTTAATCATAAATTGAACATCTTCTTTTGTGAAAGATCAAGAACTCCATGAACTAAACTGATTTATAATTTTAGCGGAACTTTAATCTCAGACAAGGAAGCTGGTGTGTGGGAGCCAGTCACTTAGTAAGTACAGATAGCACATGTATCTCGGTTCAGCTATGTTATGTTTTACTATTCATTGTGCACATAATCATCTTGGGAAAGCGGTGATAACCAAGTTTCTTTGTAAAAAATGATAAACATCAAAACAAAATCAAGATATCTCCATAAGTAACAATACTCCAATAAGAAATTGTAGTACCTTTACCCTCAGCAACCTACCTCATCCCACTACAACAGGGGAAACCATAAATTATCGCAGTATTAAGTTAGTTATTTGTAAAGGTAGTATATTCCTCATAAATGGCAAAGCTATAATAAATGAGATTAAATGAAGCTATAATTATTCAGTTTTATAGAACACCCCTTTGAGGATGATTTTTGGATCTGGCTAGTCTCACAGGCTCGTCACAGAAGAAGGACATTAAGTTAGACTCTTATAGAAGGCACAGTGCAGTAACTCTTTTGTGTTTCCTCAGTATTTTTAAGTTGGAAGACTTAATATGTTAGAAATGACTAATCTTGGGGCGCCTGGGTGGCTCAATCGGTTCAGCATCCGACTTCAGCTCAGGTTGTGATCTCGTGGTCCATGAGTTTGAGCCCCGCGTCAGGCTCTGTGCTGACAGCTCAGAGCCTGGAGCCTGTTTCAGATTCTGTGTGTCTCTCTCTCTGACCCTCCCCCGTTCATGTTCTGTCTCTCTCTGTCTCAAAAATAAATAAAGGTTAAAAAAAAATTAAAAAAAAAAAAGACTAATCTTACTCACTTGGGTTTCACCTACATTCCATCTTATTCCAAATGTAGTTAGTGCATTTACCCCAAAATAAAATATTTTGACTTCTTTTCTTTATTTGATCTATGGACAAAGCACTGTGTTTCTTGGATAAATACTGACATAAACAGTCTAAATAATAAACATATACAACTTTATAAATACTTATATAAACAGCCTAAATAATAAACATGTACTTTATGATGCCTTTCTTCTCATCCTGGAAATTAAGAAATTCCACAGCTACCCTGCTGCCGAAATTCTTTTATTTTACACACGTATATTTTTTGATAAAGTATTCTTACAAATACTCCTACAACTGCTGTATCTTTATGTTCAATCCTCTTGTCCACTTTCCGTCTCCCTTTCAAAATGCTGACAAAATATTTCTCCCAGAATATCATTTTTTTATCATGGAATTTCCCAGCTCACAAATTTTAATGGCCCTATAATGTTGACTCTCAGAAATTCAAGCAGTTTATTGTTGTTATTTGCTTTGCTTTAAATAAAAATCAATCTCTTTAAATTATTTAAGCTCAAATGTCATCAACACTAAGAAGGGGGGAGTATCAGAAACTGCACTTCATATACACCTCCTCACTCCTTGGAGCTGTGCCAAATGCCTTAGAGATACCATCACATCATCTTCCCAATAACCCTGAGATGTGGAGGAGGGAGATAAGACATAGCCAATTTACCTGTAAGTGTCAACATTTTGGTTTCAGCTAGTCCCTTAGACTCCAAAAGTGGTGTGTTTATGTGAATGAGAGCAAAGGAAAAAAAGAAAAAGTTGTATGGAGATTCATGGATAAGGTAAGTTGCTGGGAGTACAAAACCCTGATGTTCTATTCTCCCATACTAATACAACAGAGACCTTGTGGATTGTTACTGTTTAAAGACCACTGATGCAGGGGCTCCTGGGTGGCTCAGCTGGTTGAGCATCTGACTTCGGCTCAGGTCATGATCTCACAGTTTGTGAGTTTGAGCCCCGCGCTGGGCTCTGTGCTGACAGCTTGGAGCCTGGAAATGGCTTCAGATTCTGTGTCTCCCTCTCTCTCTCTGCCCCTAACCCAGTCGCATTCTGTCTCTGTCTCTCTCAAAAAATAAAATAAACATTAAAAAAATTAAAAAAAAAAAAAAAAGACCACTGATGCAATGCCATGCCTACTCACACACATGACTCTGAGTTTCATTTTCAGCTTATGTCAAGCCCAGTCCTACCATATCTCTTGGAGTGTAGGCCTCAGACTGCTGGCTAACTCTGGACTGCCAATAACTCCCAGAGACTTGGCCTGTGTCCAAAAAGCAGGTGCTATTGAGAGCAACTAGTATTACTTCAGAGATCGCTGCATATTGGTATTCTAAATAAATATCTGCTACTGACTTTTTTATAGATTATGTTTACTCAGCTCCTTGTCTAGACATGACCACCAGAAAGAAAGCAATTTCATAGTATGTATTTATAGATATTAGTCATTATTTCATTTTCTAACAAACATTTAAATTGATACCACATGGCAGGATATTTTCAATAAGCTTGGGGCTCTAAAGGTGAGACACATTCCCTACACCAAATATTTCATCACAATAATTGAAATTAGTGATTTTGAAGGTATTCTCCTGGGAGTATTAGAGGTTCAACAAAATGCCTTGATCTTTGTCCTTTGCTTTTTTTTTTATTTATAAATATCAAAGATTTAAATATATAACAAATGGAAATAAAGACAAAGATAAATGGAACTATATCTATGGGATGGAAAATTATGTAATCATGACTAATGCTCACAAAATTCTCATAATATGGGAATTTGTATGCATTACGTTAATGTTATTAAAATATATAATTATATTTATATATACATAAATTTTATATATCAACATATGCATAAAAGGAAATTATACATAAACTATATGAAATTATTAAAAATTATTCTCTGTGATAGACCATGAATGAATTATAGTTATTTTTATGAATTTTTCTAATTCCAGAAATAATGATATATTTTCTTTCTGAAAAATTATAAAAATATAACAATAATGAAAATAAACTACCCTACCTTCTTGTGTACACCAACTGTCACTATTATTTTTCTAAATATTTTATGTATTTATTTTGAGAGGGAGAGAGAGGGAAGGGCAGAGAAAGAGGAGAGAAAGAGAATCCCAAGTAGGCTCCATGCTGTCAGCACAGAGCCCTATGTGGGGCTCAGTCCCACAAACCATGAGATAAAGACTTGAACCAAAATCAAGAATCAGACATTTAATTGACTCAGCCACCCAGAATCCCAATTAGATCTCAATTAGGGTTCTCAGCCACCCATTAGATCCCAACAAGTCTGCTTCCTTTGAACAATATCTCCCCATTTCTCCCTGGCAACCACCATTCTGACTATTTCAACTTTTTTAGATCTCAAATATTGCTGAGACCATACAGTATTTGTCTTTCTCTGGCTTATTTTACTTAGCATAATGCCCTCAAAGTTCATCCATGTTATTGCAAACAGCAGAATTTCCTTTTTCTCATGACTGAGTAACATTCCATGGCTTATATATATCACATCTTCTCTATCCATTCATCCATCAATGGACAGTTACGATGTTTCCATATCTTGAGTATTATGAGTAACACTGCAAAAAACATGAGAGTGTACATATCTCTTTGAGATTCTGTTTCCAATTCCTAGATCATATTGTGTTTTTTTGATGGTTTCTTTTATTGTATTGAAGCTTTTTACTTTGATATAGCCCCACTTGTTTATTTTTGCTCTTGTAGCCTGTGCTTTTGGCATCATAACCAAAAAATAATTTCCAAGACAAATGTCAAACTTTCCCAAAGTCTCTTTGAGGAACTTTATGCTTTAGCATCTTTCATTTAAGTATTTGAGGAAGATTTTTTGAGTTGTGTAAGATAAGGTCCATTCATCTTCATATTTTTGCTTGTGATTATAGTTTTCCCAATACCTTTTATTGAAGAGATTATGCTTTCCCCATTGTGTATTCTTGATCTTGCTAAAGATCAGTTGATCATATATAAGGGAGTTTATTTCTGGGCTCTCTATTCTGTCCCAATGATCTATGAGTCTATTTTATGCCAGTACCATACCATTCTAATTACTACCGCTTTAAAGTATAGTTTGAAATCAGGAAGTGTGATGCCTCCAGATTTGTTCTTCTTTCTCAAGAATGCTTTGGCTATTCAGGGTCTTTTGTGATTCCATACCAACTTTTTTGTTTTTGTTTTTGTTTTTCCTAGTTTTGAGAAAATTGTCCTTGGGATTTTGATTGGGACAGCATTAACTCTGTAGATCACTTTTGGTTGTATGGGCATTTTCACAGTACAAATTCTTCTAGTATATGAATACAGGGTATCATTCAATTTATTTGTGTCTTCAATTTCTTTCATCAATGTTTTATACTTTCATTGTATACATCTTTCACTTCCTTGGGTAAATGTATTCCTAAGTATTTTATTCTTTTCAATGCCCTTATAAGTAGGAATGTTCCCTTAATTTCTTTTACAGATAGCTTGCTGTCCATGTATACAAATACAACTTATTTCTTTATGTTGATTTTCTATCCTGTAACTTTACTGAATTCATTTATTAGGTCTCTCTGGTAGGGTAATGCCACTGGTTGGACTCTGAAATTGAGTGGATCCATAGGTTGGAATCCACAATCACTCAGTCAAGTGGAGCCCCAGGTTATGCTTTCCAGAGGCCTGTGGCTGCTGGCTGGGATTTGCCTTCAGGCAAGGCCGCAGGGTGGTCCCTGCAATTGATTAGAGCCACAGGCTATTCCCTATATAGTCCATCAGGATCACTCCTTGGATTCTCCTCCCAGGCAGTGCTGCTGGCTGTTCTCCCTCCTAGGTTCAGGTTACTACCAGGCTGTCAGTTCAGGCAGGTCAGTTGGGCAGGGTTGCTGATAGACTGGAATCTGTATCTTTCAGTTGGGTGGTAGTAGGGGCTGGGCTCCATGATCTGAATGATCAGGTGGGGTTACCGTCTGGGCTCTCTGGCCCCTCAAAACTTTGGGATGTGCTTCTTAGTTTGGCGGGTTCACAGTTAGCTCTCTGCCTAAGCAGAGCCTTAGGCTGAGATCTGCAATAGGACAGGGTTGCTGTCTGAATGGGCTATATGTTCTACAGCTGGGCAGGGTCTCTGGCTTGGCTCCCTGCATGGGTGGGACCAGCAGCTGTACTCTGCTGCTGGGCTGGACTGCTGGCTGGAAATCCCAGCCAGGCAGAATTGCCAACTGTGCTCTTTAGCAAAACAGGACCTCAGGCTTGGCTCCATGGGTGGGCCAAATGGCTGGGTGGGCTCAATGGCCAGGTGACACTGCCAGCAGGGATGCAGTGTGACTACTGGTCACTGTGAGTCTTGCCCCCCACTTCTTTGTTCTTAGCTCAACCTAGATATTCTAGCCTTACCACTTCCTCCTTGATCCCCATAAGAACTGGACAGACCTCTTAGGAAGTAGCTTGAAATGCTGTGGAAGCTGGATATCCACTGGGTGCTCTCTGTTCTCCGCTGGAAAACCGTTGGCCCAGAGAGTCCCTCTTAGTGTGGCTTTGTTTCAGCCTCAGGAAGGGGCGATGCCAAGTGAAACTGTTCCTTGTACCCTTCTAATGAGGCTTTTCTTGTATTTTGTGGTCCAAAGGGACCCTTTACCTTCACCCTGGGTTCTGGGATTTTTAAAAAGTCATTATTTTGTGGATAATTGCTTGTTGCTCTTTCTATGGCTGGTGGCTATAGCCAGGGACCTCCTATTCTACCACCTTACTGACATCTCAGTCAATATGTATATTTTAGTTGGATACATAGCCAAGCAGACATTATCATTATGACTATAATGGAAATACAGAAAAGTATTTGTAGTCAAACACAGAAAAGGCAGCATTAGCAGAAACATCAGAGATAAGTATTTTTTTGAGGGGAAATGTATAGAATTTATTATTTTCAAGCAACTAAGAATCTCTTAAAGAAAAAGCAAGCAAAATTTAGGCCAGTTCTTTAAGAACATGATGGAAATGGTGAAGAAATGACTGAAGCTTATTAACCTGTTAAGAAAAATGGAGGAAGACACTGTCTTCCACTGTGCACTTGTCAGAGCTCATCACTCATGACATACTCAACAGCAAACTAAAGACAACCAGAGCATGCGAGATTTGCAGAATGCCTTTATTCATGCATGGCTTCTATAGCAGTTACTAAGAGTAAGTTATTGGAAGTAGTAGGCCACCCCCTTCCCCTTGTCAGCCCTAATAGTTTAACAGTGGATGGACAGGATTTTAAAGATTTCTTTAAGACAGTGAACGAATTGACCTTCTGTTAAGTAATAAAGGAGATGATCATGGATGAAGTAAAATACCCTGAAGCAGTCTTAAAGATAACTTGCAGGCCTGGCAAAGGTAAAGTGCTTCCTCCTTGTAGTTTGTTAACACAGTTCTCAAGACACGACCAAAGCACCAGCCACCTTTTATATACGCAGGCTCTGCTCTACTGTACTTGCCCAGGGACAGAAAGGCGATTTTCCAGGGCATCACAGACAGTAGCCATTTGGAAGTGCTGCTAGGAAAAGAAAGGGGTCTAACTGACAAAGGATATCACATGTCCTCAGAGTTTTATACTTATAAGACATTGCTCTAGGTAAACTAAGCAAACTCATTATTTCCAGTTCTTCGTCTAATAATTTTAGATGTGGCTTAATTACTCTAGATTTGAGGAGATGTTCCATTATAACATCCTAAAGTAAATCTTTATTCCTTCATGTCAAAGGTGACGTTAAAAACATTGATTGAAAACCTATTATGTGTCAGAGTTTTACGAGTTTGCTCCTTCCAGCCTCACAACCATTCCTTGGGGTTCACATTATTTTAAAGAAAAATGGCATCCAGGGAGAGGACCTGAGGGTCACGAACATGTCACGTGTAGATCTTACAGGTGAGATATGAAACCAGTTGCCTCTGATGCTAAAATGAATAGGCTTTCAACCATATTACACTTCCAGAGTCAGGTTTACATGTGTGCTGCAAGAATAATTAATTTATTTAAATAATTTTTTTTAATGTTTATTTTATTTTTGAGAGAGACAGAGACAGAATGTGAGTGGGTTAAGGGCAGAGAGAGAGGGAGACATAGAAGCAGAAGCAGGCTCCAGGCTCCGAGCTGTCAGCACAGAGCCTGACGTGGGGCTCGAACTCATGAGCTGCGAGGTCATGACCTGAGCTGAAGTCAGACGCTCAACTGACTGAGCCACCCAGGCGCCCCTATAATTAATTTATTTTAAAATAAACTCTCATGTGTGAATTATATTAATTTTACACTATCAAAACATGTTTTTTTATACTGGCATTTTAATGTGAACTTTCTCAATTCATCAAATAATTAACATCTTACAGACGCAAGCCAACTGTAGACAGAACATTGAGCACATCTTATCTGTCAAGGTAATTTATATGGTTTATTTAAGGTATCAGGAACCATAAAACCATATTTACATTCAAGTTCTCCTTGATTATAGAAACAGTTATCAAAAAAAAAAAAAAAAAGAATAATGGTACTGCTTTATTTATGAGACAATCAAACTAAGGTAAACCTGATCAGAGGAGATGATGTAGGAGGTATTAGATTATCATACTAATGTTCTGGACTTAGTATCAATCACATAGGTTTGAAATTCATCTTTACCACTAATTGGGTATCCTCAGAAGACTCAGTTAAGCTTCCTGAGCTTCAGTTTCCTCATCTGAAAAGTAGAGGTAATAATGGCTAACTTGCAAGGTTGTTACAAATGAAAAAAAAAAATGTGTAGCAGAATAAAGGATTCACAACAGGAGCATAACTTGTGTTAATAATTAATGCGAAGTTCAGTTAAAAATCCATGAAAATCTTCCTTGACTATGCCTTTCTGTGTTTCACTCATTCAACACATTTTTGTTGACTGTCTACATTTATGAAGCATATTAGTCTACCAGAGCTTCCAGCACAAAATACCACAGACTTAGTGGCTTAAACAACAAAATTTTATTTCTCATAGTTCTAGAGGCTAGAACCAAAATAATATTTTGGCTGGTTTGGTTTCTCCTGAGACCTCTCTCCTTGATTTGCAAATGTCTGCCTTCCCTCTGTGTCCTCCCATGGTCTTTCCTCTGTGCACACCTATCTGGTGTTTCCTTCTCTTTTTATAAGGACACCAGTCATATTGGATCAGGGTCCATTTAATTTTAATCACCATTTTAAAGTCCCCATCTCCATACAGTCACATTCTGAGATACTGAAGGTTAAGACGTCAACCTCTGAATTTTGCAGGGACACAATTCGACCCATAACACCAAGCATTAGGGTAGAGGATTGAAGAAATTATGTACAAAATGGATGTGTTATTCTCCCTCATGGAATTTTAGTTTGGTTGAAGTACAAATGAACTAAAAGGCCATTATAACACGATATGATACATTTCTGTAGGGGAATCACATGTTGAGTGAAAGCAGTGAGTTGGACCACTTTGCTTAGATTTGTGGGTCAAGAGAAGACAGCTATGGAATTTCTCCTACATTGATAACATATATAGAAATAGAAGTCAGCTTTGCAAAGGTAAGAGGGATAAAGGGTATTCCTGGCACAGATGACAATGAGTACAAAGCACCCGAATTGAGAATATGCATTTGAGAAGCTGAAGGGAGACAGAAGGTTAAGGGAAGAGAAAAGAAGAGTAGGCAGAGATAAAAAACATGGCACAGTCGTAATAGTCCTTTCAAGCTAAATCAGGGCTTTTGACTTTATCCTAAGGGCACTGACAACCTCGTAAAAATATATGAGATAAGAGGAACACATTACCAGGTTTGTATTTTAGAAAATGGGACTGAGAGACAAAAACGAAATCAGAGGCCAGTTATGAAATTGTTCCAGTAAGCCAACCACAATGACCTAGCACATGGAAATATCAAAAGGTATGAAACAAGTTGATAAATTTGTGAGCTATGTATAAGAATTCATACTTGGATTGGGTCGGAGGTGGTGGTGAGAGAGACTTCGTAAGAATCTGAGATGTGTGTCAAGATCTGGACTTGAACACATCAGTGGGTAGTAGTCATATTGCCTGCAAGGGAGTACTGAAATGAATGTCATAGGAATGACACATTTTGTTTGAGATGTACCATTTTTCAAATGGATACCTAATTGAAGATGACAAAGATACATTAGGTTCTCCGGGGTGGGGTTGCTGCTATGTGTACTTTACTAGACCACTTTCAACCAAATTCAGCTCTATTATTTCTAAGGTAAAAGTCATTTATGTCAACTCTTAATTTTTCTAAGACACAACTAACTACCACTAGCTTTCTTTTACCTTCTTTAGAGAAATGTTGGATGATAAGAGGCAACCAGTTTGACCTTTTTGACCATTATTTCATTGTTTTATGAATTAATCTTCAAGTAATAGTTCAGTTCAGCTTAAAATATGTCATGGGCCAGAGTATATGGCCCATGTTATGGACCCATCAATGGATGAATGGATAAGCAATGGATGAATGGATAAACAAAATGTGGTATATACCTATCATGGAATAGCGTTCAGCCTTAAATAGCAATGTAATTTTGATACATGCTGTAATAGGGATGAACCCTGAAGACACTATGCTAACTGAAATAAACTAATCACAAAAGGACAAATACTGCATGATTCCACTACAAAAGGTATCTAGAGTAGTCAAATTCATAAGACACAGAAAATAGAATGACTGTTTTAAGAAGCAGGGGAGAAAGAGAGGAATGGGGCTTTATCGTTTAATGGTTACAGAATTTCACTTTTGCAAGATGAGAAAAATTCTGGAGATGGATGGTGGTAATGGCTGCACAGCAATGAGAGTATATTTCAAGTCAGTGAAATGTACACTTAAACACGGTTAAGATGGTCAATTTGAAGTTAAGTATATTTTCCTACAATTAAAAAATTTAAAAAAGTAACTGTATAGGATTTCCTTATAGATTAAATTAAAAAGCAAAAGTGATGGGGTGCCTCGGTGGCTCGGTCGGTTACGCATCCGACTTCGGCTCAGGTCATGATCTCACAGTCCGTGAGTTCGAGCCCCGCGTCGGGCTCTGGGCTGATGGCTCGGAGCCTGGAGCCTGCTTCGGATTCTGTGTCTCCCTCTCTCTCTGCCCCTCCCCCGTTCATGCTCTCTCTCTGTCTCAAAAATAAATAAAATAAATAAATAAATAAAAATAAATAAAAAAAAATAAAAAGCAAAAGTGTCAGTATGGCATAGGGCAAGTACGTGACATCAACACTCCATAATGCAATCAGCAACCGGGAATGTTATCAATATATAAAAAGGTCACATTATCTTGCATGCACACAATTTGCACTTCTTTGGTTTTTTTGACAAAAACAATATTATGCAACAAATGTCAACTTTCCAGCACAGATGGAGAGTTATAAACCCTGAGATCTTCTCCCTGTCCCCACTAAGAGAAGCACAACAATTAGATGCTGAGATTAGAGTTTACTAAGATTTGGGTGCAGGAAAAAGAAAAAGAATAAAATAAAAGTCAATTTATAAACAGTATTGTTATGTCTGTAATTTATATAAATATTTCAGAGGATATTTAGAAAAAGCCCTTTGGTAATGAGTTTCAATACATCAAAGCAGAAATAAACACATATGTTCACAGTGTCTCAGAGAATAATACAAATAAATTATTACAAAATGAGAAAAAGATTGATTGGACTGATACTCTTTGAGGCTGCTGTTTCTTTTTGGTTAACTCAATTTATTACATGAAGTTGCTTGAAACTTCTTAAAAAGTCTGCTTAATATTAGCTTGTTAAATATTGTCATAAATGTTTTAGAGTTTGGTTATTGCTTTCTTCAGATCCATAACCTTGCTTTAATAACCCACATATATTCACATCCACTTAGCAGACACATTACATTGTGTCATTAAGTTACACAATGAGTATAATTGCTTTACTTCCTACTAGGATTCTCTCCTAGGTCTAAGTCATCAGAAAAGAACATTCTCTCAGAGCCTTACAGTCTGAAAGCCCCTGGCATCTGAAGGGATCAAGCAGGTGAGAGCCACCATATCTCTCCCAACACCTTAATTATTTATCACCTAGCTCTAGGCAGGTCAGGGTTTTTCTGGAGACACTGTCAATCTGACTTGAATTAGAAAAAAAAAAAAAAAAAAAAAATCTCAGAGCTCTCTTTCAGTTACAGGAGGCCAAATGCCCAATGGCTGATGAGAACTCCTAGGAACTTCACATCCTCATTAGGGTATAAATGAGATTTCCTGATCCAAATTTGCATACAAAAAGTCAACTCAACTCACTTAAAAAAAAAAAAAAAAAGTCTCTTCCTGATTAGATGCTTCAAACCCTTTGAATTCATCCCTGTTCTCTATTTCTTGCTCCTTCTGGACATCTGGCTGTGTCCATTTTCACAAATTCTTAGCATGTCCTTAAGAGACCAAAGGGAAAAGATAATGTGAAGCTCAAATGATTGTTCCGGTCCTTAGCTGTTCTGGTCCTTAAATGTGAGCAAAACTTGAAACTGTTGGCAAAATGATAATTTCTGAGCATCACTAATTTCAGTTGCTTTGACACCCCCTCAGCCGGTTGGACTGAAACATCTGCATTCCCTTTGTTACTTGTTAAAAGTGATCTTTTCTTTGAGGTATAAATGGTCTCCGTGAGACTTGAAATGCCCACTTGGGAATGCAGGCAGGGTTATCTGGGGGTGAGGGGTGACAAAAACATTAGTGAATCCATTGGTTATTATATCAAGTAAAGTAACTTAATTTCATTCTCATGAGAACTGTGAAGGATTATGTGACTTCGGACAAGCTTTCTAAGCTCTCTCGTCTCATTTCCCTCATCCATAACATTGAAATCTTCAAGAATTTCCCAAATTATGTCTTCCATTCAGTGCTGGAAGAGGTGTGCCCAGTGTTTGACTGTGTAAGACTTCAGTGTGAGGTCTCACACAGGTGACAGTCTAGACGCAGAGATCCTCAAACTTTTATAGGCATAAATGTCCCTGGGGAACTTACTATACATGAATATTCTTGCAGAAACACAGTTACAGAACTTCTGATCTAGGGATGCTTGAAAGAGCTGATGTCTCTTACAATAAAAAAATTGAAGTCTTTTATTCATTAAACAACTTGTTTTGGCCAATGTCTACTACTACAAGTAAATGCCTGACAATGACTTTAGGCCAGCCCTGTTTTGCATTGCCATGCTATGACTAAGGCAGTGGGAAAATTCCCATTAAGCATTCCCTGCTTAACCTAAAAATGAAAGCTGACTCAATTTGCCATAGCCACATGCCTACCATTTATAGCAATGGTATACACTGGTGATTACTGGAATCAAAGATGGCACTTTTAATTTTTATCTTCTTCAGAGACTTCCTTTTCTGTGAATACTGACTGGAGGAAGTATATTTTCTCTCCAAATTGTACATGCCTTACAATGCCTTTTCTGGAAGTCCCTTAGTCACTACCCAATTACTACTGCAATGGTTTTCAAATATTGGCTATGGAGGATTCTCAGAACATACAAGGCAGAAAAATGGTTAGGGTTAAATGTTTAGTTTTGCCAATCCCTCTTCTTCTACGAAAACATAAGTAAAAAATGGCATTTTCAAATCTGGTTTGCTTACTCAATTTTCAGAGAAAGTTTTGGTTGGGTTTCAGAGCTAATCAAGGCAGAACCAAATCATCAGATTTGTTCTCTCTGATGTGAAACACACATTCTAGTATCACTGGCTGTAAACATCTTCTTAGGTTTGTCTCTCCCTACTTCTCTATGTATCCACCTTCAGGGAATTCCTTGAAATTCCTTGAATGTGCCACACTTTAAAAAACGTGATCCTGTTCTTCTTCCTGTGTTGTACTTGCTAGCTCACTCCTATGTATCTGCCAGGACTCGGAAACATTTTGAGGGCTACATCTGGGGCACTGTTTCTGTGTTTCTACAGAATTTTGTGGATAATTTTGTCATAATCCAAATTTCAGAGTATACTAATCATAGATTTACCTATCTTTCATGGGAAAGAGTCCTTTGAGGGCAGATACAATGACTGTTGTGTTTTGTTTTTATTTTTAATTCCCAATGCCTAACACCTTGGTGGGTACATGATGTGTGCTAGTACTTGTTTATAGGATGGATGGATGGATGGATACATAGAAATATAAGTCAATTTCTTTTTTAGTTACTCTTCTAATGTGTTATTGATGTTTCTACCATTTTTTTTTCTGTTTCTCAAATAAAAAAAAAAAGATGAAAGCAAAACAATTCATTCAAACAACTTCAGAACACTACCTGGATTTTGTTACAGTTAAAATAGAGAAATTAGATCAAATAACATGCATGTCTTTGAAAGTATCTGGCAATACTTCAGATTCTCTATACTGAGAGGGTTTTCTGTTTGGTTGGTTGGTTTGGTTTTTACAGCTATTTAGACAAGAGGTGGAGGATATGTTTTTAGCTTAATGTCCAATAGTTCCCTACTACCCTCAAGATAAAAATGAATGTTTTCCTGTCTAGAAAGTCAGCTCTTTAACATTGAGATCTTTCCCCATTCAAGTCCCACCTGATTCTACATCCTACAAACTTAAAATCTACACATAAAATATTAATTGCCTCTTCTTTCCTTTTAAATTAAAATTAAAATTAGTTAACATATAGTGTCCTCTTTGGCTTCAGGAGTAGAACCCCGTGATTCATTCATTCATGCCCAGTGATCATCCCCAAAAGTGCTCTCCTTAACTCTACCCATTTATCCCATCCTCCCACCCAACTCCTCTCCAGCAACCCTCAATTTATTCTCTGTATTTTTTTCAGGTTTTTAAATTTTTTTTAAATTTATTTTTGAGAGAGAGAGAGAGAAAGAATTCCAAGCAGGCTGTACATTGTTAACACAGAGCCCGACCCGGGGCTCATTCTCACAAACTGTGAGATCATGACCTAAGCTGAAATCAAGAGTTGGACACTCAACCAACTGAGCCACCCAGGTGCTCCTGTCCTCTGCATTTGAGTCTCTTATGGGGCACCTATGTGGCTCAGTCAGTTACATATCTGACTTCAGATCAGGTCATCACCTCTTGGCTCCTGAGTTCAAGCCCCAGGTTTGGCTCTGTGCTGACAGCTCAGAGCCTGGAGTCTGCTTCAGATTCTGTGTGCATCTCTCTACCACCTTCCCTGCTCATACATGTACACTCTCTCTCTCTTTCAAAAAAAAAATAATTAAAAAAAGAAAAGAGCCTCTCATGGTTTGCCTCCCTCTCTGTTTTAATCTTATTTTTCCTTCGCCTACCGTATGTACATCTGTTGAGTTTCTCAAATTCTACATAGGAGTGAAACCATATATCTGTCTTTCTCTGAGGCTTATTTCACTGAGCATAATACCCTCTAGCTACATCTGCATTGTTATTTGCCTTTTCTTGAGAAAAAACAAAAACAAACAAAAAAATTGTAGGTGCCCATGGCATTCACCATGGAGTTGTCTACACCTGGAAAGACATTTCCTCCTAAATTGGTCAACATCTAGTAATACTTCAAGACTCAGTTCAAACGGTTATTCATTA